>NC_089810.1:39818256-39900756 GCF_029633855.1 Hoplias malabaricus
GGACAGACACAAACAGAGAGAAAGACAGAGAGAGAGAGAGAGAGAGAGAGACAGTGAGAGCGAGAGATAGAGAGACAGCGAGAGAGAGAGAGACAGCGAGAGCGAGAGAGAGAGAGAGAGAGAGAGAGCGAGAGAGAGAGAGAGAGAGAAAGCTAGAGACAGACAGATAGAGAGAGAGACCGGTGAGGAGCGAGACAGGGGACACCAGGAAAGATGAGCAGAGAACAGAAGAGAGAGAGATGCTTACTTTGGAGAGGCGCTTGTGAGACTAGCATGCACCGAGGAGAAAAACAACAGAAATCAGAAAGAATGAGGGAAAGAGACAAAAACAACGAGCAGAGAGAGAGAGAGAGAGAGAGAGAGAGAGAGAGAGAGAGAGAGAGAGAGAGAGAGAGACTTCATATCAAAACAAACAGAACAAGAGTCAAACAGTAATCAGACTGAGCAGGAGTCGCCTCAACAAAATTCAACAAGTTCATTCATTCATTCTTTCATTCATCCAGTCATTCATTTGTTCATCCATCCATCTATTCATCAATTTATATTTTATTAAATTCACCCATTCATCTACATTCCAATCCATCCCTCCCTCCAAACACTCATCCATCCATCCACCCACCAACCCATCCCTCCCTCCCTCCCTCCCTCCAAACACTCATCCATCCATCCACTTATCCCTCCCTCCCTCCCTCCCTCCAAACACTCATCCACCCATCCCTCCCTCCCTCCCTCCAAACACTCATCCATCCATCCACGCATCCCTCCCTCCCTCCCTCCAAACACTCATCCATCCATCCATCCACCCATCCCTCCCTCCAAACACTCATCCACCCACCCATCCCTCCCTCCCTCCAAAAATTCATCCATCCACCCACCCATCCCTCCCTCCAAACACTCATCCATCCATCCACCCATCCCTCCCTCCCTCCAAACACTCATCCATACACCCACCCATCCCTCCCTCCCTCCAAACACTCATCCATCCACCCATCCCTCCCTCCCTCCCTCCAAACACTCATCCATACACCCATCCCTCCCTCCATCCAAACACTCATCCATCCACCCATCCCTCCCTCCCTCCCTCCAAACACTCATCCATCCACCCATCCCTCCCTCCCTCCCTCCAAACACTCATCCACCCATCCCTCCCTCCCTCCCTCCCTCCAAACACTCATCCATCCATCCACCCATCCCTCCCTCCCTCCCTCCAAACACTCATCCATCCATCCATCCACCCATCCCTCCCTCCCTCTAAACACTCATCCACCCACCCATCCCTCCCTCCCTCCAAACACTCATCCATCCACCCACCCATCCCTCCCTCCCTCCCTCCAAACACTCATCCATCCACCCATCCCTCCCTCCAAACACTCATCCATCCACCCATCCCTCCCTCCCTACCTCCAAACACTCATCCATAAACCCACCCATCCCTCCCTCCCTCCAAACACTCATCCATCCACCCATCCCTCCCTCCCTCCAAACACTCATCCATACACCCACCCATCCCTCCCTCCCTCCCTCCAAACACTCATCCATCCACCCATCCCTCCCTCCCTCCAAACACTCATCCATACACCCATCCCTCCCTCCCTCCAAACACTCATCCATACACCCATCCCTCCCTCCCTCCCTCCCTCCCTCCAAACACTCATCCATCCACCCACCCATCCCTCCCTCCCTCCAAACACTCAGCCACCCACCCATCCCTCCCTCCCTCCAAACACTCATCCACCCACCCATCCCTCCCTCCCTCCAAACACTCATCCATCCACCCACCCATCCCTCACACCAAACACTAATCCACCCACCCATCCCTCCCTCCCTCCATCCCTCCCTCCAAACACTCATCCATCCATCCACCCCTCCCTCCCTCCAAACACTCATCCATCCACCCATCCCTCCCTCCCTCCAAACACTCATCCATACACCCATCCCTCCCTCCCTCCAAACACTCATCCATCCACCCACCCATCCCTCCCTCCCTCCCTCCCTCCAAACACTCATCCATCCATCCACCCCTCCCTCCCTCCAAACACTCATCCATCCACCCATCCCTCCCTCCCTTGGATTACATTCCAAAAATTTTAAAATACGTATTATTATTATTATTATTATTATTATTATTATTATCATTAATTGTCTCTGCAGCTTAATCCATTTCATGGTTGTGGTTATTATTATTACTATTAATAACATTATTATTAGTAGTAATATTTTATTTACTGAAGCATTTGGTCTGGTTCATTCCATTTAGTTCACAAACTAAATATCACAATTATAATGTAATATACTCTCTCATAAAAAGAAGGAGAGTGATGTTGTACTTCCTGCACATTGCGCCCCTCATGAGGAAGGCATGAATATTAAAATCCAGACTAAAGGCCGTACCCCTGGAAGCTCAGGAAGGTGCCGGTGGGCTCCGGTTGATGGCGGTGATTCTGAAGGACGGAGGTCAGCGTGAAACCGGGTGAGGTTCTGTGGGCCACTTCAGAACCACTCGGCTACTCAGGGTCCACACACACAACTGACCAGTGGAAACACTCCCAGAAAGACAGGGGCTTTGTGGTTATAGACGTAATCATTTACTTACAGCGAGAATAAAAGCCTTTCCCAGGAACTGCAGTCCATTAACCAATCACAAGCCAGATAACAGATAATGGGCAGATCTAACAGACCTATCGGCAAATAGGAGAGCCATACTACTTCTACAGTTTGAAAAACAATGTGTCCAAACTTTAGACTCTTTATTTAACTATAAACTTTATTTGCTACTTCACACACGATGAAGAATCAAACTGCTCTGTCATCCCTGAGTGAACCTGACTAAGCTCCACAGAGCTGCTCGAACACCAGGGGGCGCCATGCTTATAAAACCAGTTTGGTACAGTACATCAGTGTATTTATTCAGACTTCAGTGTACTTATTCAGAAATCAAACAGGACCCAGAGGTTGACTGCTCCTTTAAAGGGACCAGTTGGAAATGGAGTAGGGGGAGTAGTCTGAGTTACAGTGTGTGGGGGATGTTTGGGGGACAGTTTGGAGGGATATTTTGGGGATGTTTGGGGAGATGTTTAGGGGAAAATTTGGAGGGATATTTGAGGAATGTTTGGGGGGATGTTTGGGGTCTCTGAAGATGGAAAATCCAGGGGGGTTGGTAACTTTGCTCACCTTGGAGTTCTTGGAGCTGCTGCGGGACGTCTGTACAGAGTAGGAGCGAGTGACCAGCTGCTCCGGAGTGGATGGAGACCTAGAGGTGTCCAACTGCTCAGAGCTCTTCTCCACCATGATTTCTCCCTCCAGACTCTGCACAGTGGGCGAGCGGCAGCGCTTCCGTAACACCGGAGAGCAAGCGGGACTGCTCCGGGTCGAGTTACTGGCGGTGCTAATGGGAGAGAGAGAGAGAGAGAGAGAGAGAGAGAGAGAAGGGAGTTAAAACAGTGAAGGATGTACACATTCCTACATTTGTAAATGATCTCTTTCTCAAAGCGAAAGGTTGTTATACTTTTGTCTTGTGACAATCCCCTCCCCTCCGTAGAAACTGGTCACACACACACACACTTCTGCACGGAGAAACTCTTGCATGGGTGTGGCTTTGTGAAAGTGAGGAAAGACAGAGTGTTTCCATAGAAACAGTAAAATTGGGTGAGAGAGAGAAAGAGAGAGAGAGAGAGAGAGAGAGAGAGAGAGAGGTGGTAGATTAGTGTGAGTGTGTGGAATGTTCTGATTGTGTCATAAAGCACCAGTTCATGTCAACTAAAATAAACAATAAACTACAGAAACTAAGAACTCCTGTTTTTACCACAGAACAAACAACAGGTGTGTGTGTGTGTGTGTGTGTGTGTGTGTGTGTGTGTGTCCGTACATGCACACACTACACACAACACCAAAACATCACTCAATACATCAGTTTCTCAACCAAAGTGATTCCCTAAGGTTCTCTAAAGGTTCATTACATTCTCTTCTCCAGAAGAAGAGGGGGATCTCTGTAATCTTTCATTATACAACTGTGGAGAAAAAAAGAACACAATAAAAGTCCTGGAGATGAAACGGGGCGAATGACATCAACACAACTTTAACATCCACAGTTAATACAGAGTACAGTTCCTAATTAAAGGTACAGTACATGTTCCTCTGAGGGCACCACCACAGAGTGAACACTCCTGACTCTCACTGTAAACAACAGTGTCCAGTCTGAACCGGCCCCTAACTGGACCCCCCCAGCGAGGGTCAGACCCTCCTCATCGTTCCCCGTTCTCTGAGGCTGGAGTTCTGGTTCTGGTCCAGACCCAGACGGTTCCGCTCCAATTCACACGGCCAACAGTTCCGGACCACTGTTTTCTTTACAGCACTGGCTGAGCATGAATAATGACCATCTGCCAGACTCTCATCACACACACACACACACACACACAAAGAGAGAGAGATTCTGGTTCTGAAGCAGTCATGCCCATCACTGGCCAGTCCTCTGTTTAAACTTGGTGTGAAGAGGCACCTGAGGCTCCTCCCCAGTCCCTGAACGTGTTGGTCACTAAACTGAAACTAAAGCTCTGGTAGGTCCTGGGTAGGGTTCTCCTCCAAGCGTGTTGAGCTCTTCAGTGGCAGTGTTAGCGTCTTCCACACAGGTCCTCTTCCAGCCTACCTCCTTTCGGCTGGGCCACATTGTGTGAGGAGGGTGGGAGCTGATGGGGCATAACAAGAAACACTCTCCCACCCCCAAAAACAATAACAATCCAGTAAACAATAGCTGTCATGAACAGTGCTCCCTGGAGGTGGACTGCAGCACACTGTCCTCTGAAGTGGGGGTGACCAGGGGAAGTGGAAGTGGGATGTGAATTTCTTTGGCAGCTGAATGGAGGGGGGTTAGTGTTTATATGTGGGGTGTTTATGAGGAGGAGCTTGTGGTATTCTTCGCTGAATAAAATGAGAATTAAATTTTTAAAATGACAGAGTTTCTATAAAAACACAAAAAAGCGGAGAATGTTTAAATTCTGTTACTAACTGTAAATAGTGTTTGAATTCTTAAACACTACACAGAGACACTTTAAACTCATTTGTTCTCTTCATAGTTACGCAATTCTGTATTCAGTTACTATCACATTTACACACACACACACACCATCCATCGCTCCATCAGCCCCTCTGTCCATCAACCTACCATCCTCACACCAGAGACCACCGACACACAGTAAACAAACACATCCTCCACTCTCAGGCTCCAGTACATGTGCCAGAGCTGCGCACGTGGGTCTGAACACACACACACACACACACACACAGACACACACACACAAAACATAACTACACTGAATTGATAGAACAGACTAGAGCCAGAGATCGATCTCTCTCTCTCTCTCTCTCCCTCCAATCGTACAGCGTCTAAAACAAACCCACCCTCACTAACCTGGCCGCCATGTATCACCACGGCGATGCTGTACTCATCCTCTCTCGGAGCGAGAGAGCAGATGATGGAGGGAAAGGAGATGAGGAAGAAGCAGAAGAAAGAGGGAGGAAGCATTCCAGATGAAAGAAAAATAAAAACGAGAAGCTCTCGGCCCTGACGCCTGTTACAGAGCCCCTCACTCTGTAAAAGCGACTGCTCTCTCGCCCGCTCTCACTCTCTCTTCAATGTCTCTGTGTCTCTCTGTGCGTGGGAGAGAGGCAGAGAAAACGGGGGAGTGAGAGAGGGAGGGAGAAAGAGAAAGAGAGAGAGAGAGAGAGAGAGAGACAGAGAGAGAGAGAGAGAGAGAGACAGAGAGAGAGACACAGAGAGAGAATGTTTGGCACACTGTGCTCGTTGGCTCGTTAATTATTTAAAGTCTTGATGAAAGGAGCTGCTCTGACATCATTCACTTTCGGTTCACTTTACAGACCACTGGCCAACACACACACACACACTCACACACACACACACACACACACACACACACACACACACACAGTCGTTCATGAAAAGCTCTGACCCACAACTAAACAGAGTGTGGTTCTTCTGCTCGGCCACTGGAGGCCACCTTCACTTATGCAGTAAATTCAAGACGCCGACCTCTGGTGGCTATTTAAATAAACTACAATTGACGGCCACTCCAGTTACTGCCTAGTGCACCTTTAACAGCTGCTCGGAGAGGAACAGAGAAAATGTAAGGGTGGATTCTGTAGAAGCCTCTGTTCAATGAAAACGTGAAATTAACACAAAGAAAAACTGCAGATTAACAGCAGCTCAGAAGCTTAACAGAGGGTGATAATCCTGGTCTAAAAATACAGCACAGAACCCAACTCCAACAGAAGGCCAATTACGGTCAATGGTGGAGGGGGTCAGGACAGGTTCAGGTCCAAAAAAGGCTCGGCTCTGGTCTGATCTGGAGACTGTGAGGGGACAATGAGGGGACAGGGAAGGGACAGTGAGGGGACAGGGAAGGGACAGTGAAGGGACAGGGTGGGGACAGGGAAGGGACAGTGAAGGGACAGAGAGGGGACAGGAAGGTAACAATGTAAATATATGATGTTGATGTATTTATTATGTAAAGGACACTATGGCCTTGTCCTCGTGGTTTACAGAGTTTCCATGGCAACCAGGCATCACATGTCAGTGCAGCACATACACAGAGCTGGAAGAGTGAAGGGTTTCCATGGCAACAATGTGCACTTTGTTTCTGAATGACAGACACACACAGAGAGACATACACACACACACACACACACACACACACACAAGATACAGAACTACATACCCCCAGGCTCCAGGATGTAAACTTGCAGTAAACATACTATTAGAGACAGAGAGAGAGACAGAGGGCATTCAGTGGTGGCACGTGAATGCTGAACCCTACAGGACAGAGCGGAGACAGCAAGACGTCCATGAAGTGTGAGACAAACGAGCTGAACCAATCAGCAACAACCTCCAAATGCACACTGACACTTTACTGAGCACTGCATCCAGCTGTGGACAAAACATCTGCCCTTTCAGTCAACATTAGGTTAGCCCTGGACTGCAAATCCATCCAATCACAGCAAATATCCTCTGCCTGTGACAAGTCTGTAACAAGTCTGCAAAAAGTCTGTGACAAGTCTGTGATCAAAAGTCTGTTAAGTTATACGTGGACCGCAAAATCAGCCAATCACAACAAATATCCTCTGCCTGTGACAAGTCTGTAAAACATCTGTAAAAAGTCTGTGACAAGTCTGTAACAATCTGTGACAAGTCTGTTACTAGTCTGTAAAAAATCTGTGACAAGTCTTTAACAATTCTGTGACATGTCTGTGACAAGTCTGTGACAAATCTGTAACAAGTCTGTAAAACATCTGTAAAAAGTCGGTAACAAGTCTGTGACGAGTCTGTAACAAGTCTGTAACAAGTCTGTGACAAATCTGTGACAAGTCTGTAAAAAATCTGTAAAATGTCTGTAACAAGCCTGTGACAAGCCTGTAACAATCTGTGACAAGTCTGTAAAATATCTGGAAAAAGTCTGTGACAAATCTGTAACAATCCTGTAACAAGTCTGTGACAAGTCTATGAAAATTCCTTAACAATTCTGTGATAAGTCTGTAACAAGTCTGTAAAAAATCAGTAAAGATCTGTGACGTCTGTAAAAAATTGAAAAAATCCATAACAAGTCTGTGACAAGTCTGTAACAAGTCTGTGACAAGTCTGTAAAAAATCTGTAACAAGTCTTTTACAAGTCTGTGACAAGTATGTGACAAGCCTGTAACAATCTGTGACAAGTCTGTAAAATATCTGGAAAAAGTCTGTGACAAATCTGTAACAATTCTGTAACAAGTCTGTAACAAGTCTGTGACAAGTCTGTGAGAAGTCTGTGAGAAGTCTATAACTGGTCTGTGACAAGTCTGTGACAAGTCTGTAAAAAATCAGTAAAAATCTGTGACAAGTCTGTGAAACAAATTGTAAAAATCCATAACAAGTCTGTGACAAGTCCGTAACAAGTCCGTAACAAGTCCGTGACAAGTCTGTAAAAAGTCTGTAACAAGTCTGTAACAAGTCTGTAAAAAGTCTGTGACAGGTCAGTGACAAGTCTGTAAAAAATCTGTGACAAGTCAGTTACAAGTCTGTAATATGTCTGTAAAAAATCAGTAAAAATCTGTGAAAAGTCTGTAAAAAAAATTGTAAAAATCCATAACAAGTCTGTGACAAGTCTGTGACAAGCCTGTGACAAGCCTGTGACAAGTCTGTAAAAAATCTGTAAAAATCTGTGACAGGTCAGTGACAAGTTTGTGACAAGTCTGTGACAAGTCTGTAAAAAATATTTGACAAGTCTTTAAAAAATTTTAAATACCCATGACAAGTCTGTGACAAGTGTGTAGCAAGTCTGTAACTAGTTTGTGACAAGTCTGTAACAAGTCTGTGACAAGTCTGTAACAAGTCTGTAACAAGTCTGTAACAAGTCTGTAACTAATCTGTGACAAGCCTGTAACAATCTGTGATAAGTCTGTAAAATATCTGTAAAAAGTCTGTGACAAATCTGTAACAAGTCTGTGACAAGTCTGTGACAAGTCTGTAACAAGTCTGTGACAAATCTGTAACAAGTCTGTGACAAGTCTGTGACAAATCTGTAACAAGTCTGTGACAGGTCTGTAACTAGTCTGTGACAAGTCTGTGACAAATCTGTAAAAAGTCTGTGACAAGTCTGTAACAAGTCTGTAACAAGTCTGTGACAAATCTGTAACAAGTCTGTGACAAATCTGTAACAAGTCTGTGACAAGTCTGTAACAAGTCTGTGACAAATCTGTAACAAGTCTGTGACAAGTCTGTGACAAATCTGTAACAAGTCTGTGACAGGTCTGTAACTAGTCTGTGACAAGTCTGTGACAAATCTGTGACAGGTCTGTAACTAGTCTGTGACAAGTCTGTGACAAATCTGTAAAAGGTCTGTGACAAGTCTGTAACAAGTCTGTAACAAGTCTGTGACAAATCTGTAACAAGTCTGTGACAAATCTGTAACAAGTCTGTGACAAATCTGTAACAAGTCTGTGACAAGTCTGTGACAGGTCTGTAACTAGTCTGTGACAAGTCTGTGACAAATCTGTAACAAGTCTGTAACAAGTCTGTAACAAGTCTGTAAAAAATCAGTAAAAATCTGTAACAAGTCTGTGACAAGTCTGTGACAAGTCTGTAACAAGTCTGTAACAAGTCTGTGACAAGTCTGTGACAAGTCTGTAAAAAATCTGTAAAAAGTCTGTGACAAATCTGTAACAAGTCTGTGACAAGTCTGTGACAAGTCTGTAACTAATCTGTGACAAGCCTGTAACAATCTGTGATAAGTCTGTAAAATATCTGTAAAAAGTCTGTGACAAATCTGTAACAAGTCTGTGACAAGTCTGTGACAAGTCTGTAACAAGTCTGTAACAAGTCTGTGACAAATCTGTAACAAGTCTGTGACAAGTCTGTGACAAATCTGTAACAAGTCTGTGACAGGTCTGTAACTAGTCTGTGACAAGTCTGTGACAAATCTGTAAAAAGTCTGTGACAAGTCTGTAACAAGTCTGTAACAAGTCTGTGACAAATCTGTAACAAGTCTGTGACAAATCTGTAACAAGTCTGTGACAAGTCTGTAACAAGTCTGTGACAAATCTGTAACAAGTCTGTGACAAGTCTGTGACAAATCTGTAACAAGTCTGTGACAGGTCTGTAACTAGTCTGTGACAAGTCTGTGACAAATCTGTGACAGGTCTGTAACTAGTCTGTGACAAGTCTGTGACAAATCTGTAAAAGGTCTGTGACAAGTCTGTAACAAGTCTGTAACAAGTCTGTGACAAATCTGTAACAAGTCTGTGACAAATCTGTAACAAGTCTGTGACAGGTCTGTAACTAGTCTGTGACAAGTCTGTGACAAATCTGTAACAAGTCTGTGACAAGTCTGTGACAGGTCTGTAACTAGTCTGTGACAAGTCTGTGACAAATCTGTAACAAGTCTGTGACAAGTCTGTGACAAATCTGTAACAAGTCTGTGACAAGTCTGTGACAAGTCTGTAACAAGCCTGTGACAAGTCTGTGACAAGTCTGTAACAAGCCTGTGACAAGTCTGTGACAAGTCTGTGACAAGTCTGTGACAAGTCTGTGACAAGTCTGTGACAAGTCTGTGACAAATCTGTAACAAATCTGTGACAAGTCTGTGACAAGTCTGTGACAAGTCTGTAACAAGCCTGTGACAAGTCTGTGACAAGTCTGTAACAAGCCTGTGACAAGTCTGTGACAAGTCTGTGACAAGTCTGTAACAAGCCTGTGACAAGTCTGTGACAAGCCTGTGACAAGTCTGTGACAAGTCTGTAACAAGTCTGTGACAAGTCTGTGACAAGTCTGTAACAAGCCTGTGACAAGTCTGTGACAAGTCTGTAACAAGCCTGTGACAAGTCTGTGACAAGTCTGTGACAAGTCTGTGACAAGTCTGTGACAAGTCTGTGACAAATCTGTAACAAATCTGTGACAAGTCTGTGACAAGTCTGTGACAAGTCTGTGACAAGTCTGTGACAAGTCTGTAACAAGCCTGTGACAAGTCTGTGACAAGTCTGTGACAAGTCTGTGACAAGTCTGTGACAAGTCTGTAACAAGCCTGTGACAAGTCTGTGACAAGCCTGTGACAAGTCTGTGACAAGTCTGTAACAAGTCTGTGACAAGTCTGTGACAAGTCTGTAACAAGCCTGTGACAAGTCTGTGACAAGTCT
Source organism: Hoplias malabaricus (assembly GCF_029633855.1). Taxonomy (NCBI): domain Eukaryota; kingdom Metazoa; phylum Chordata; class Actinopteri; order Characiformes; family Erythrinidae; genus Hoplias; species Hoplias malabaricus. The sequence goes on from NC_089810.1 coordinate 39,828,931, forward strand.
GTAACAAGCCTGTGACAAGTCTGTGACAAGTCTGTGACAAGTCTGTGACAAGTCTGTGACAAGTCTGTGACAAATCTGTAACAAATCTGTGACAAGTCTGTGACAAGTCTGTGACAAGTCTGTGACAAGTCTGTAACAAGCCTGTGACAAGTCTGTGACAAGTCTGTAACAAGCCTGTGACAAGTCTGTGACAAGTCTGTGACAAGTCTGTAACAAGCCTGTGACAAGTCTGTGACAAATCTGTACAAACCGGATTCCAAAGAATTTGGGACACTAAACAAATTGTGAATAAAAACTGAATGCAATGATGTGGAGATGGCAAATGTCAATATATTATTCGTAATAGAACATAGATGACAGATCAAAAGTTTAATCTGAGTAAATGTAACATTTTAAAGGAAAAATATGTTGATTCAAAATTTCACAGCGTCAACAAATCCCAAAAAAGTTGGGACAAGTAGCAATAAGTGGCTGGAAAAAGGAAATTGATCATATAACGAACAGCTGGAAGACCAATTAACACTAATTAGGTCAATTGACAACATGATTGGGTATAAAAAGAGCTTCTCAGAGTGTCAGTGTCTCTCTGAAGCCAAGATGGTAAGAGGATCACTAATTCCACCATTGTTGCGCAGAAAGATAGTGCAGCGATACCAGAATGGTGTTACCCAGCGTAAAATAGCAAAGACTTTTATTTATCATCATCAACCGTGCATAACATCATCAAAAGATTCAGAGAATCTAGAACAATTGCTGTGCGTAAGGGTCAAGGCCGTAAAACTCTACTGGATGCTTGTGATCTCCGGGCCCTTAAACGTCACTGCACCTCAAACAGGAACGCCACTGTCAAGGAAATAACAGAATGGGCTCAGGAATACTTCCAGAAAGCATTGTCAGCGAACACAATCCACCGTGCCGTCCGCCGTCGCCAGCTGAAACTCTACAGTGCAAAGAGGAAGCCATTTCTAAGCAAGCTCCACAAGCTCAAACGTTTGCACTGGACCAGGGGTCTTTAAAAATGGAGTGTGGCAAAATGGAAGACTGTTCTGTGGTCAGATGAGTCACGATTTCACGTTCTTTATTGGAACACTGGGACGCCATGTCATCCGGACCAGAGAGGACAAGGATAACCCAAGTTGTTATCATCGCTCCGTTCAGAAGCCTGCATCACTGATGGTATGGGGTTGCATGAGTGCTTGTGGCATGGGCAGCTTGCATGTCTGGAAAGGCACCATTAATGCAGAGAACTATGTTCAGGTTCTAGAACAACATATGCTCCCATCTAGACGTCATCTCAGGGAAGACCCTGCATTTTTCAACAAGATAATGCCAGACCACATTCTGCAGCAATCACAACATCATGGCTACGTAGGAGAAGGATCCGGGACTGAAATGGCAGCCTGCAGTCCAGATCTTTCACCTGTAGAGAACATTTGGCGCATCATGAAGAGAAAGGTGCGACAAAGAAGGCCCAAGACGATTGAACAGTTAGAGGCCTGTGTTAGACATGAATGGGAGAGCATTCCTATTTCTAAACTTGAGAAACTGGTCTCCTCTGTCACCAGACGTCTGTTGAGTGTTGTAAGAAGAAGGGGGGATGCCACACAGTGGTAAAAAATGGCCTTTTCCCAACTTTTTTGGGATTTGTTGACGCTTTGAAATTTTGAAACAACATATTTTCCCCTTAAAATGATCCATTCTCTCAGTTTAAACTTTTGATCTGTGGTTTGTGTTCTATTCTGAATAAAATATTAGATGTTGGCAACTCCACATCATTGCATTCAGTTTTTATTCACAATTTGTTTAGTGTCCCAACTTTTTTGGAATCCGGTTGTAAAAAATCTGTGACAAGTCTGTAACAAGTCTGTGACAAGTCTGTGACAAGTCTGTGACAAGTCTGTAACAAGTCTGTGACAAGTCTGTGACAAGTCTGTGACAAGTCTGTAACAAGTCTGTGACAAGTCTGTAAACAATCTGTAAAAAGTCTGTTGAATCATAACATAACAATGAAACTAGTGATGAAGCAGGATTGGTTCCAATGCAGTGTACGGCAGGTTAGTGCTGACCACGTGAGAAGAGGTTATTCAGCGAGGATTGATTTCTGATTACAGGACAGCAAATCAGAACTGAGTGCATTTGCATATATCTTAAAAGGCAGCTTAAGAAAACTGTTATAAACCAAGCAGCAGAAGTCTCCCATCTTTTCTCAGAATCAGGAGCAGACCTTTATTCCAGGGGCTCCAGGTGACTCCGGGGCTGGGGAAGGGGTCAGAGTTGTCTGGGGGGTGAATTGGGGGCAGTGACAGTGATTGGTGAAGGGAGGATTAGGCTACCTGCTAATGGCCTGTAGCCCGACCCACCTGTCAGCATCAATCAGCTCTCAGAGAAACAGCCAGAGGATTAAATGCTTAATGACCACAACAAAGGCCAGAGAAACTCACACTGCAGAACCAGACTGTAGGGGGGTGTGCTACTGTGGACAGTGGAGCTGAGAGAGGGGACAGTGTGGGACAGTGGAGCAGAGAGAGGGGACAGTGAGGGACAGTGGATCTGAGAGAGGGGACAGTGGGGGTACAGTGATTAGAGAAACATGCAGGTGGTTATAATGTTATGGGTGATGGGTGTATTTAGTGAGTGGTGCTGAATGGACAGCTCCCCTCAGCTCTGCTCCAGTGAGGATCAGAGTTCAGAGTGTGGAGCTGACCCTGGATCAGTGCACAGACCTTTAATGCTTAAGTTCTGACTCAACCCAGAGTCTTCACCGGCGTCAGTGTTTATACTGTGTCCCTCTGCAGTTACACCTCTACACCACACATCTGTGAAGGCACCGTTAATGCTGAAGGATCTACACAGGGTTTGGAGAAACACGCTGCCGTCCAGAGAATGTCTTTTTCAGGGAAGGCCTTGTTTACTTCAGTGATATGAGGCCAGTCCACATTCTGCATGGATTCTTAGTAAAAGAGTCCGGGTCCACACCTGTCCCTCACTGAGAACAACTGGGGCTTTAGGAAACACAAACACCGTAATGGAGCCCTGAGTCATGGAGCAGCTGAGATCCTGTAACATGCGACAATCAGAAAACAGTTCACTTTCAGAATGACAGCGACTGTTCTCCTCAGTTCCCAAACACCCACAGGGTGCTGCTACAGAGGAGCTGAGGAATACAGCGGGAAACTCCTTTTCTGAAAGAGCATATTGTTGCATTTTTGTTTGATTTTCACTTTGAACAAAGTCCTGTTTTGAAAGGGAGGTGTTTCCTGTGGTCTGAAAATCCGGAAGTGGTTCGAATGTGGTCTGAGTGGGTCCTGGGTGTTTCTACACACTCCCTATAACAGGAGATTTAATGTGGACCCACTCTGAACACATCTTTAACAGAATGCACGAAATAAATGAAACAAAATAAAGTGAAGGTAAGAGGGCTCCAGGGCTCTGTGCAGTTCCTCGGGGAGTAAGAGTAGCGTTAGTGATCATGCAGCATCAGGAGCTGACCACTGCCATCAAATCCTCACAGAAATGTTCCAGCTTCCAGACTAACAGCTTCACAGAGGAGTAGGCTTAAAAACCTTTGGATACATTGTGCACTACTACTGCAGTGTGTGTGTGTGTGTGTGTGTGCACGTGGAGGGGGCCACCTTTTTTAACACACACACACACACTGTCCCAGGAGTGGAGCTGGAGTATTTTTTAGACATATATAGGTTGATCAACATCAGCCAATCAGAAGCTGCCTTGGCTGATCAGGTGACCAGCTGATAGTCACACCAGTTCCGCACCAGAGCAGGGATAGGTCGAGGCTTCCAGAAGCTCCGCCCCATATCTATCACTCAAACACACACACTCACACACACACCTATGCATTTAACTGTGGTGGAAAATCTGAATCTGGAACTGAGGAGATCAAAACGCACACATATTACAGACACACACACACACACACACACACACACACACACACACACACACACACAGACGGACAGAGAGAGACAGAGAGAAAGTGAGAGGGGGTGATGAGAGGATGATGAAAAGAAAAATAGAGGGTGAAGAAAATATAAGAGGAAATATGAAGAAGAAAAATAAAGAAAAGTTTTAATGTGTGTATAGTGTGTAGTGTGTGCACAGTGTGTGTGTGTGTGTGTGTGTGTGTGTTCACACTCAGACAGCGGTAGCTGACTCTAAATGACAGTGATCTCAGTTAAACTTTGACTCATGAAGTCTCTGCTCTGATTGGCTGGTGAGTTGCCATGGAGACTAATACTTTTTAAAAGAGTTAAAGACAGGTTTAGAAGAGTTAAATGTACAGCTGTTACCATGACTACCGTCCTAAACCCATTCAAAAAACACATGGTCACTGGACACCTCATTCAAAACACAAACGCACACACACACCACCTACACTCTATCGGAGCCCAGATCACATCCCCCCTGTTAAAGAAATGTCTGCTTGCCAGAGAGGTGTGTCAAACTATGTACAATATATTAATCCATCCATTTATTTATTAATTCATTCATCCTCTGTAAACATGTTATAGTCAGAGCCAGAGTGGGTCCAGAGTTCACATCAATGAGCACAAGGTTGAAACACACAGTGGACAAAGCACCACACGCTCAGCCGTTCACTTACTCACACACCCTGTCACTAACTCACACACTCACAGTCACTCACACACTCACAGTCGCTCACACCCTCACCCAGTCACTCACACCCTCACCCAGTCACTCAAATGCCCACCAAACCACTCACACACTCACCCAGTCATTCACAACCTCACTCACACACTAACCCAATCGTTCACACACACACCCAATCACTCACAAATTCAGCCAGTCACTCACAAACTCACAGTCACAAATTCACTCACCAAGTCACTCACACAGTCGTGCAAATTCACCCACTCACTCACACATTCACTCACAGTCACCCACTCACTCACACTCACCCAGTCACTCACACACACACTCACTTACTCACCCAGTCACTCACATACTCACCCAATCACTCACACACTCAACCAATCAATCACACAGTCGTGCAAACTCACCAAGTCACTCACTCACACACTCACCCAGTCACTCACAGTCGTGCAAACTCACCCAGTCATTTACTCACACACTCACAGTTGCTCACACTCACCCACTCACACTCACACACTCACCCAACCACTCACACACCCATCCAGTCATTCGCAAAATCACTCACACACTCACCCAGTCATTCACAAACTCATTCACCCAGTCACTCACTCTTTTTAAAGCAGTTACACTGTTTACTCTTTTAGATTTTATACATTAGTTTTAAATACTTTTTAAAGCACTTTCATCTGCATTCATCTACAAAACAGAAAACGATTATTATAACAGCATAATAATAACAACAACAACTTGTAAATTTAGTGGAACCTATGGGTTCTGTATGGAGTACCAGGGTTCAGTTCCCAGCTCAGGCAGAAACACCATGGGCAGAGCCCCCCTCCCCCCCTAGGGACGAGCCGAAACAACAGCTCAGCTCTGCTCATGGCCCGCTGTGTCTCACCCAACAAAAGCCCAACAAACCCCGCCCCCACAGAGGCTTAACCTCGGCCCACGTGTATCGCCCCTGCCCCTCAGCTCCCCCGCTCTCCAGCCAGGCAGGACACAGTGGCCAGAGTCCACAGCATTAACCACACACACACACACACACACACACACACACACACACACACACACACACAAACAAACTAACACACCAGAGCATCTGGCAGTCATCCTCAGCCCCTAGCGAGCAGTTGGGGGTTAGGTGCCTTGCTCAAAGGTCCCTCAGCTGTGGATGTTGAGGGAGAAGACAGTGCCACCCACCACTCATCTGTTCCCCTCCTCCACCAGGTGAATCAGGTCCTGGTTCTGGAAGCGGGTTCTTGTTTAGTGGCTGTTCTCTCGTGGTTCAGAGCGAGTCGAGTAGGGACTAAACCGTGGCGTGTAAACCTTGCAGAGCGCTGATCGTCCAGAGAGAGTCGTCACTCTACGCCACGCAACGCAGACGACCAGCACCAACTCTCCATCTGTAAAATCTCCAGCTGCAGCAGAGATCACGTTTGTTTTTATCCGACTCACGACGGCAGCTCGTAAAATGACGCCGTGGTCTTTTGAAGAGGTTCAAACGCTCCTTGGATCGGTGGCCGACGAAAGAATCCAGCGAGAGCTGGACGCTGCAACAAGGAAGGAACAAACTCTACTGATCTGTCTGAACTGATGACGGAGCTGTGTTCAGTCCCAAACAACAACAACACGCCAATACACCATGAGTAAACACCGCTTAACGTTACCACCGCCATTGCAATCAGTAAGAATACAGTCTGCAGAGATCTATGTTGATCACAAGATGCAGAAAATCCAGCCAGACTGCAACAACAGACAAACACACTGACCAGTCCAGCACTGACCCCCGCTCCCCACTATAAACCACACTAGCCCCAGCTGCCCCAGGATCTGGAATGATCAGTGCTTCCAGTTGCACATCTCACCTTCACCTCGTCCCAGTTTAGTTTCCCACAGAGATCTCACGCCCGGATCAGAGCTGCCCTGCGCCAGCTCCAGGCAGGGAGCGCTGGGGTTGACCGGTTGTTTGTGCCCAGGACACTGTGGTCTAGGTTGTTGTCCAGGAACAACAATGACATTCCATGGCTTTGCAACTGTATTCAGGGATGGACTTTACAAAAGTATTGCAGGCTTTGAGATATCTCACTGCAGACAAAGCAACGGTCACATGGCAGTGTGGGGAGATACACACACACACACAACCACACACACAGTTCAGAGGCGCAGAGTGCCCGGTGTGTGTAGTCACACTTACCTGAACCTGTCCGTCTCGCTGTCAGCTCTTTTAAAAAAACACAGAGAGAGTGTATCAGCGGCCAGCAGCCATTTCAGACCAGTTGTAACTGACCACTCTCGACCCAAACGGCTATTAACCACCTGCTCAAGCAGGCCATCTGTGGTCAAGCATGACTACTGCGTCAAAACCCAACACAGGCCCGAGTTAAAATTCAACCCGACACAGTAGGGGCCTATTCCTGGACCACGTTAACGTTAATGGACCATGTTAACAGTCATTTTCCACAGATAAATCCCGCACCACCCCAGGGTAAAGACCCATCCGGACAGTGGAGAAACAGTCTGGGAAACTGCAGCCTCAAGTGGACGTCTAGTGGACACCAGCTTCAAGCCAAGCTGGGAATGTGGGGCTTAACACCAGAGGTGGGCAGTTAGTGATCTCCTCCAAGCGTGATGAGTTGAAGAGTAGTATGGGGAGGGGGGACTGTGGGGGGCGCTGTATACCCCTCTTGCCAAGGTTCAGCATTGAGCACGGTGATCCTACGCTCATGTGCAGCTGCTTCAGAGCACTTCATACATTCCTGTGGAGACTGAAATACACACACACACACACCAGTGTGTTTACCTCTCCTCGCGGATAAACGGAGTCAGGAAGCGGCAGGAGTCCTCTTCATGGCTGCTCTGTTGGCTGCTCTGTTGGCTGCTCTGTTGGCTGCTCTGTTGGCTGCTCTGCTGGCTGCTGAAAAGAGAGACAGTGACCTGTCAATCACATCACCACCATGAAAACACCTCCCACATCTGGACTCGTCATTTTGCTTCTTTAGTTCAAAACATTGACAAAAACAACATTCAGGGCAAGACCACGAGGATGTATCACACCACATCAGCCGCTAGAGGGCGCCAACGCACTCAGAACGGAGAGCTCAGCAGCTCAGGACACTGTAAAAGCTCTCCCTCTGTAAACCGAGGCTGGGGCTCAGGGGATGGGGCTGAGGGGAACACACTCAATGCCGAGGGGTGTGGCGTCACTGGCGCTGGGCTCAGTACCGCGTGTTCTCTAAAGCCCATCCAACACCACAGAGAACAGCTGGAGGGGGGTTTGAGATCCAGAACCAATTATCAACCTGACCTTTGCACGGAGTGCCATCAAATCCTCACATTATCAATGTGTTCAAACATGTGTCCTCACATGTTCAAACAATGACTAAAGGAGGTGTGTAAAGTATTAAATTAGTCCCTCGAGCTCTTCACACGGACAGAGCCTTTGTTAACTGCCCCCTGTCCCTGCAGCCCTCACAGACACAGAGCACCCCCTGGGGTCAAAGGGGCAGTGGGAACAGCGCTCACACACACACACTCCCAGTCACTCACTGACTCACACATTCACTCACACACTTACACAGTCACTCTTTCACACACTCATACAGTCACTCACTCACACTCTCACTTACACGGTCACTCACTCACACGGTCACTCACTCACACGGTCAGTCACTCACACGGTCACTCACACAGATAGTCACACAGACAGTCACACAGACAGTCACTCACACTCTCACTAACACAGTCACTCACACAGACAGTCACACACACAGTCACTCACACACACAGTCACTCACACACACAGTCACTCACACACACAGTCACTCACACACACAGTCACACACACAGTAACTAACACTCTCACTAACACAGTCACTCACACAGTCAGTCACTCACACAGACAGTCACTCACACAGACAGTCACTCACACAGACAGTCACTCACACAGTCACTCACACAGACAGTCACTCACACAGACAGTCACACAGACAGTCACTCACACTCTCACTAACACAGTCACTCACACAGACAGTCACTCACACAGACAGTCACACAGACAGTCACTCACACAGTAACTCACACAGTCACTAACACAGTCACTCACACAGACAGTCACACACACAGTCACTCACACACACAGTCACTCACACAGTCACTCACACACACAGTCACTCACACACACAGTAACTAACACTCTCACTAACACAGTCACTCACACAGTCAGTCACTCACACAGTCAGTCACTCACACAGTCAGTCACTCACACAGACACTCACTCACACAGACACTCACTCACTCACACAGACACTCACTCACTCACACAGACACTCACTCACACAGACAGTCACACAGTCACTCACACAGACAGTCACTCACACTCTCACTAACACAGTCACTCACACAGACAGTCACACAGTAACTCACACAGACAGTCACTCACACAGTCACTCACACTCTCACTAACACAGTCACTCACACAGACAGTCACTCACACAGACAGTCACACACACAGACAGTCACACACACAGTCACTCACACACACAGTCACTCACACAGACAGTCACTCACACAGACAGTCACACACACAGACAGTCACACACACAGTCACTCACACACACAGTCACTCACACAGACAGTCACTCACTCACACAGTCACTCACTCACACAGTCACTCACTCACACAGTCACTCACACAGTCACTCACACAGTCAGTCACACAGACAGTCACTCACACTCTCACTAACACAGTCTCTCACACAGACAGTCACTCACTCACACAGTCACTCACTCACACAGTCACTCACTCACACAGTCACTCACACTCTCACTAACACAGTCACTCACACAGACAGTCACTCACACAGTCACTCACACAGACAGTCACTCACACAGTCACTCATGCACACAGAGTCACTCAAGAACACAGAGTCACTCACGCACACAGTCACTCACTCACACAGTCACTCACACAGACAGTCACACAGACAGTCACTCACACTCTAACACAGTCACTCACACAGACAGTCACTCACTCACACAGTCACTCATGCACACAGAGTCACTCACGCACACAGTCACTCACACAGGCAGTCACTCACACAGACAATCACTCACACAGACAATCACTCACACAGACAATCACTCACACAGACAGTCACTCACACAGACAGTCACTCACACTCTCACTAACACAGTCACTCACACAGTCACTCATGCACACAGTCACTCACGCACACAGAGTCACTCACGCACACAGAGTCACTCACGCACACAGTCACTCATGCACACAGTCACTCACGCACACAGTCACTCACGCACACAGTCACTCACGCACACAGTCACACACGCACACAGTCACTCACTCACACAGTCACTCATGAACACAGAGTCACTCACGCACACAGTCACTCACACAGACAGTCACTCACACAGACAATCACTCACACAGACAATCACTCACTCACACAGTCACTCACACAGTCACTCACTCACACACTAACGCACTCACACAGCCACACAGTCACTCACTCACTCATAGTAACACACACACAGTCACTCACTCACACAGCCACACAGTCACTCACTCACACAGTCACTCACTCACTCATAGTCACACACAGCCACTCACACACTAACGCACTCACACACTAACGCACTCACACACTAACTCACTCACACACAGTCACTCACTCAGACAATCACTCACTCACACAGTCACTCACTCACTCACTCATAGTCACTCACACGCACAGCCACTCACACAGTCACTCACTCATAGTCACTCACTCATAGTCACTCACACGCACAGTCACTCATGCACACAGTCACTCACGCACAGTCACTCACGCACACATACTCACACAGTCACTCACGCACAGTCACTCACGCACACAGTCACTCACGCACACACACTCACGCACACAGTCACACACGCACTCATAGTCACACACGCACACAGCCACTCACACAGTCACTCACTCACACACTAACGCACTCACACAGCCACACAGTCACTCACTCACACAGTCACTCACTCACACAGCCACACAGTCACTCACTCACACAGTCACTCACTCACTCATAGTCACACACAGCCACTCACACACTAACGCACTCACACACTAACGCACTCACTCACACACAGTCACTCACTCACTCACTCAACAGGTCACTCACTCAGACAATCACTCACTCAGACAATCACTCACTCACTCACTCACACAGTCACTCACTCACACACTAACGCACTCACACACTAACGCACTCACTCACACACAGTCACTCACTCACACAGCCACACAGTCACTCACTCACACAGTCACTCACTCACTCATAGTCACACACAGCCACTCACACACTAACGCACTCACACACTAACGCACTCACTCACACACAGTCACTCACTCACTCACTCAACAGGTCACTCACTCAGACAATCACTCACTCAGACAATCACTCACTCACTCACTCACACAGTCACTCACTCACACACTAACGCACTCACACACTAACTCACTCACTCACACACAGTCACTCACTCAGACAATCACTCACTCAGTCACTCACTCACTCAGTCACTCAGTCACTCACTCAGTCACTCACTCACTCACTCACTCACTCACACAAACAGTCACTCACACAAACAGTCACTCACTCACTCACACGCACAGCCACTCACAGTCACACAGACAGTCACACAGACAGTCACACAGACAGTCACACAGACAGTCACTCACACAGTCACTCACACAGTCACTCACACAGACAGTCACACAGACAGTCACACAGACAGTCACTCACACTCTCACTAACACAGTCACTCACACAGACAGTCACACACAGTCACTCACACACACAGTCACTCACACACACAGTCACTCACAGACACAGTAACTAACACTCTCACTAACACAGTCACTCACACAGTCAGTCACTCACACAGTCAGTCACTCACACAGTCAGTCACTCACACAGACAGTCACTCACACAGACAGTCACTCACACAGACACTCACACAGACACTCACTCACACAGACAGTCACTCACTCACACAGACACTCACTCACACAGACACTCACTCACACAGACAGTCACACAGTCACTCACACAGACAGTCACTCACACTCTCACTAACACAGTCACTCACACAGACAGTCACACACACAGACAGTCACACACACAGACAGTCACACACACAGACAGTCACACACACAGTCAGTCACTCACTCACACAGTCACTCACACAGTCAGTCACACAGTCAGTCACACAGTCAGTCACACAGTCAGTCACTCACACTCTCACTAACACAGTCACTCACACAGACAGTCACTCACTCACACAGTCACTCATGCACACAGAGTCACTCACGCACACAGTCACTCACACAGACAGTCACTCACACAGACAATCACTCACACAGACAATCACTCACACAGACAATCACTCACACAGACAATCACTCACTCACACAGTCACTCACACAGACAGTCACTCACACTCTCACTAACACAGTCACTCACACAGTCACTCATGCACACAGTCACTCACGCACACAGAGTCACTCACGCACACAGAGTCACTCATGCACACAGTCACTCACGCACACAGTCACTCACGCACACAGTCACTCACGCACACAGTCACTCACACAGTCACTCACTCACACAGTCACTCACTCACTCATAGTCACACACAGCCACTCACACACTAACGCACTCACACACTAACGCACTCACACACTAACTCACTCTCACACTAACTCACTCACTCAGACAATCACTCACTCACACAGTCACTCACTCACTCACTCATAGTCACTCACACGCACTGTCACTCATGCACACAGTCACTCACGCACAGTCACTCACGCACACATACTCACACAGTCACTCACGCACAGTCACTCACGCACACAGTCACTCACGCACACACACTCACGCACACAGTCACACACGCACTCATAGTCACACACGCACACAGCCACTCACACAGTCACTCACTCACACACTAACGCACTCACACAGCCACACAGTCACTCACTCACACAGTCACTCACTCACACAGCCACACAGTCACTCACTCACACAGTTACTCACTCACTCATAGTCACACACAGCCACTCACACACTAATGCACTCACACACTAACGCACTCACTCACACACAGTCACTCACTCACTCACTCAACAGGTCACTCACTCAGACAATCACTCACTCAGACAATCACTCACTCACTCACTCACTCACACAGTCACTCACTCACACAGTCACTCACTCACACACTAACGCACTCACACACTAACTCACTCACTCACACACAGTCACTCACTCACACAGCCGCACAGTCACTCACTCACACAGTCACTCACTCACTCATAGTCACACACAGCCACTCACACACTAACGCACTCACACTCTAACGCACTCACTCACACACAGTCACTCACTCACTCACTCAACAGGTCACTCACTCAGACAATCACTCACTCAGACAATCACTCACTCACTCACTCACACAGTCACTCACTCACACACTAACGCACTCACACACTAACTTACTCACTCACACACAGTCACTCACTCACACACAGTCACTCACTCAGACAATCACTCACTCAGTCACTCACTCACTCACTCAGTCACTCACTCAGTCACTCACACAAACAGTCACTCACTCACTCACTCAGTCACTCACACGCACAGCCACTCACACAGTCACACAGACAGTCACACAGACAGTCACACAGACAGTCACACAGACAGTCACTCACACAGTAACTCACACAGTCACTCACACAGACAGTCACACAGACAGTCACACAGACAGTCACTCACACTCTCACTAACACAGTCACTCACACAGACAGTCACACACAGTCACTCACACAGACAGTCACTCACACACACAGTAACTAACACTCTCACTAACACAGTCACTCACACAGACAGTCACACACAGTCACTCACACACACAGTCACTCACACACACAGTAACTAACACTCTCACTAACACAGTCACTCACTCACACAGTCAGTCACTCACACAGTCAGTCACTCACACAGACAGTCACTCACACAGACAGTCACTCACACAGACAGTGACTCACACAGACACTCACTCACACAGACACTCACTCACACAGACACTCACTCACTCACACAGTCACTCACTCACACAGTCACTCACTCACACAGACAGTCACTCACACTCTCACTAACACAGTCACTCACACAGACAGTCACAACACAGTCACTCACACAGACAGTCACTCACACTCTCACTAACACAGTCACTCACACTCTCACTAACACAGTCACTCACACAGACAGTCACTCACACAGACAGTCACACACACAGACAGTCACACACACAGACAGTCACACACACAGTCACTCACACACACAGTCACTCACACAGTCAGTCACTCACACAGACAGTCACTCACTCACACAGTCACTCACACAGTCAGTCACACAGTCAGTCACACAGTCAGTCACTCACACTCTCACTAACACAGTCACTCACACAGACAGTCACTCACTCACACAGTCACTCACTCACACAGTCACTCACTCACACAGTCACTCACACTCTCACTAACACAGTCACTCACACAGACAGTCACTCACACAGTCACTCATGCACACAGAGTCACTCAAGGACACAGAGTCACTCACGCACACAGTCACTCACTCACACAGTCACACAGACAGTCACTCACACAGACAATCACTCACACAGACAATCACTCACTCACACAGACAGTCACTCACACTCTCACTAACACAGTCAGTCACACAGTCACTCATGCACACAGTCACTCACGCACACAGAGTCACTCACGCACACAGAGTCACTCACGCACACAGAGTCACTCATGCACACAGTCACTCACGCACACAGTCACACACGCACACAGTCACACACGCACACAGTCACACACGCACTCATAGTCACACACACACTCAGCCACTCACACACACAGCCACTCACACACTAACGCACTCACACACTAACTCACTCACACACAGTCACTCACTCAGACAATCACTCACTCACACAGTCACTCACTCACTCACTCATAGTCACTCACACGCACAGCCACTCACACAGTCACTCACTCATAGTCACTCACTCATAGTCACTCACACGCACAGTCACTCATGCACACAGTCACTCACGCACAGTCACTCACGCACACATACTCACACAGTCACTCACGCACAGTCACTCACGCACACAGTCACTCACGCACACACACTCACGCACACAGTCACACACGCACTCATAGTCACACACGCACACAGCCACTCACACAGTCACTCACTCACACACTAACGCACTCACACAGCCACACAGTCACTCACTCACACAGTCACTCACTCACACAGCCACACAGTCACTCACTCACACAGTCACTCACTCACTCATAGTCACACACAGCCACTCACACACTAACGCACTCACACACTAACGCACTCACTCACACACAGTCACTCACTCACTCACTCAACAGGTCACTCACTCAGACAATCACTCACTCAGACAATCACTCACTCACTCACTCACACAGTCACTCACTCACACACTAACGCACTCACACACTAACGCACTCACTCACACACAGTCACTCACTCACACAGCCACACAGTCACTCACTCACACAGTCACTCACTCACTCATAGTCACACACAGCCACTCACACACTAACGCACTCACACACTAACGCACTCACTCACACACAGTCACTCACTCACTCACTCAACAGGTCACTCACTCAGACAATCACTCACTCAGACAATCACTCACTCACTCACTCACACAGTCACTCACTCACACACTAACGCACTCACACACTAACTCACTCACTCACACACAGTCACTCACTCAGACAATCACTCACTCAGTCACTCACTCACTCAGTCACTCAGTCACTCACTCAGTCACTCACTCACTCACTCACTCACTCACACAAACAGTCACTCACACAAACAGTCACTCACTCACTCACACGCACAGCCACTCACAGTCACACAGACAGTCACACAGACAGTCACACAGACAGTCACACAGACAGTCACTCACACAGTCACTCACACAGTCACTCACACAGACAGTCACACAGACAGTCACACAGACAGTCACTCACACTCTCACTAACACAGTCACTCACACAGACAGTCACACACAGTCACTCACACACACAGTCACTCACACACACAGTCACTCACAGACACAGTAACTAACACTCTCACTAACACAGTCACTCACACAGTCAGTCACTCACACAGTCAGTCACTCACACAGTCAGTCACTCACACAGTCAGTCACTCACACAGTCAGTCACTCACACAGTCAGTCACTCACACAGACAGTCACTCACACAGACAGTCACTCACACAGACACTCACACAGACACTCACTCACACAGACACTCACTCACACAGACAGTCACACAGTCACTCACACAGACAGTCACTCACACTCTCACTAACACAGTCACTCACACAGACAGTCACACACACAGACAGTCACACACACAGACAGTCACACACACAGACAGTCACACACACAGTCAGTCACTCACTCACACAGTCACTCACACAGTCAGTCACACAGTCAGTCACACAGTCAGTCACTCACACTCTCACTAACACAGTCACTCACACAGACAGTCACTCACTCACACAGTCACTCACTCACACAGTCACTCACACTCTCACTGACACAGTCACTCACTCACACAGTCACTCATGCACACAGAGTCACTCAAGGACACAGAGTCACTCACGCACACAGTCACTCACTCACACAGTCACACAGACAGTCACTCACACTCTAACACAGTCACTCACACAGACAGTCACTCACTCACACAGTCACTCATGCACACAGAGTCACTCACGCACACAGTCACTCACACAGACAGTCACTCACACAGACAATCACTCACACAGACAATCACTCACACAGACAATCACTCACACAGACAATCACTCACTCACACAGTCACTCACACAGACAGTCACTCACACTCTCACTAACACAGTCACTCACACAGTCACTCATGCACACAGTCACTCACGCACACAGAGTCACTCACGCACACAGAGTCACTCATGCACACAGTCACTCACGCACACAGTCACTCACGCACACAGTCACTCACGCACACAGTCACTCACACAGTCACTCACTCACACAGTCACTCACTCACTCATAGTCACACACAGCCACTCACACACTAACGCACTCACACACTAACGCACTCACACACTAACTCACTCTCACACTAACTCACTCACTCAGACAATCACTCACTCACACAGTCACTCACTCACTCACTCATAGTCACTCACACGCACTGTCACTCATGCACACAGTCACTCACGCACAGTCACTCACGCACACATACTCACACAGTCACTCACGCACAGTCACTCACGCACACAGTCACTCACGCACACACACTCACGCACACAGTCACACACGCACTCATAGTCACACACGCACACAGCCACTCACACAGTCACTCACTCACACACTAACGCACTCACACAGCCACACAGTCACTCACTCACACAGTCACTCACTCACACAGCCACACAGTCACTCACTCACACAGTTACTCACTCACTCATAGTCACACACAGCCACTCACACACTAATGCACTCACACACTAACGCACTCACTCACACACAGTCACTCACTCACTCACTCAACAGGTCACTCACTCAGACAATCACTCACTCAGACAATCACTCACTCACTCACTCACTCACACAGTCACTCACTCACACAGTCACTCACTCACACACTAACGCACTCACACACTAACTCACTCACTCACACACAGTCACTCACTCACACAGCCGCACAGTCACTCACTCACACAGTCACTCACTCACTCATAGTCACACACAGCCACTCACACACTAACGCACTCACACTCTAACGCACTCACTCACACACAGTCACTCACTCACTCACTCAACAGGTCACTCACTCAGACAATCACTCACTCAGACAATCACTCACTCACTCACTCACACAGTCACTCACTCACACACTAACGCACTCACACACTAACTTACTCACTCACACACAGTCACTCACTCACACACAGTCACTCACTCAGACAATCACTCACTCAGTCACTCACTCACTCACTCAGTCACTCACTCAGTCACTCACACAAACAGTCACTCACTCACTCACTCAGTCACTCACACGCACAGCCACTCACACAGTCACACAGACAGTCACACAGACAGTCACACAGACAGTCACACAGACAGTCACTCACACAGTAACTCACACAGTCACTCACACAGACAGTCACACAGACAGTCACACAGACAGTCACTCACACTCTCACTAACACAGTCACTCACACAGACAGTCACACACAGTCACTCACACAGACAGTCACTCACACACACAGTAACTAACACTCTCACTAACACAGTCACTCACACAGACAGTCACACACAGTCACTCACACACACAGTCACTCACACACACAGTAACTAACACTCTCACTAACACAGTCACTCACTCACACAGTCAGTCACTCACACAGTCAGTCACTCACACAGACAGTCACTCACACAGACAGTCACTCACACAGACAGTGACTCACACAGACACTCACTCACACAGACACTCACTCACACAGACACTCACTCACTCACACAGTCACTCACTCACACAGTCACTCACTCACACAGACAGTCACTCACACTCTCACTAACACAGTCACTCACACAGACAGTCACAACACAGTCACTCACACAGACAGTCACTCACACTCTCACTAACACAGTCACTCACACTCTCACTAACACAGTCACTCACACAGACAGTCACTCACACAGACAGTCACACACACAGACAGTCACACACACAGACAGTCACACACACAGTCACTCACACACACAGTCACTCACACAGTCAGTCACTCACACAGTCAGTCACTCACACAGACAGTCACTCACACAGACAGTCACTCACTCACACAGTCACTCACACAGTCAGTCACACAGTCAGTCACACAGTCAGTCACTCACACTCTCACTAACACAGTCACTCACACAGACAGTCACTCACTCACACAGTCACTCACTCACACAGTCACTCACTCACACAGTCACTCACACTCTCACTAACACAGTCACTCACACAGACAGTCACTCACACAGTCACTCATGCACACAGAGTCACTCAAGGACACAGAGTCACTCACGCACACAGTCACTCACTCACACAGTCACACAGACAGTCACTCACACAGACAATCACTCACACAGACAATCACTCACTCACACAGACAGTCACTCACACTCTCACTAACACAGTCAGTCACACAGTCACTCATGCACACAGTCACTCACGCACACAGAGTCACTCACGCACACAGAGTCACTCACGCACACAGAGTCACTCATGCACACAGTCACTCACGCACACAGTCACACACGCACACAGTCACACACGCACACAGTCACACACGCACTCATAGTCACACACACACTCAGCCACTCACACACACAGCCACTCACACACTAACGCACTCACACAGCCACACAGTCACTCACTCACTCATAGTCACACACACACAGTCACTCACTCACACAGCCACACAGTCACTCACTCACACAGTCACTCACTCACTCATAGTCACACACAGCCACTCACACACTAACGCACTCACACACTAACGCACTCACACACTAACTCACTCACACACAGTCACTCACTCAGACAATCACTCACTCACACAGTCACTCACTCACTCACTCATAGTCACACACAGCCACTCACACACTAACGCACTCACACACTAACGCACTCACACACTAACGCACTCACACACAGTCACTCACTCAGACAATCACTCACACGCACAGCCACTCACACAGTCACTCACTCATAGTCACTCACTCATAGTCACTCACGCGCACAGTCACTCATGCACACAGTCACTCACGCACAGTCACTCACGCACACATACTCACACAGTCACTCACGCACAGTCACTCACGCACACAGTCACTCACACACACAGTCACTCACGCACACACACTCACGCACACAGTCACTCACTCACTCACTCAACAGGTCACTCACTCAAACAATCACTCACTCAGACAATCACTCACTCACTCACTCACACAGTCACTCACTCACACACTAACGCACTCACACACTAACTCACTCACTCACACACAGTCACTCACTCACACACAGTCACTCACTCAGACAATCACTCACTCAGTCACTCACTCACTCAGTCACTCACTCACTCACTCAGTCACTCACTCACACAAACAGTCACTCACTCACTCACTCATAGTCACTCACTCATAGTCACTCACACAGTCACTCATGCACACAGTCACACACGCACAGTCACTCACGCACACATACTCACACAGTCACTCACGCACAGTCACTCACGCACACAGATACTCACGCACACACACTCACGCACACACACTCACTCACTCACACAGTCACTCACTCACACAGTCACTCACTCACACAGTCACTCACTCACACAGTCACTCACTCACACAGTCACTCACTCACTCACTCATAGTCACTCACACGCACAGTCACTCATGCACACAGTCACTCACGCACAGTCACTCACGCACACATACTCACACAGTCACTCACGCACAGTCACTCACGCACACAGTCACTCACACACACAGTCACTCACGCACACAGTCACTCACGCACACACACTCACGCACACAGTCACACACGCACACAGTCACACACGCACTCATAGTCACACACGCACACAGCCACTCACACAGTCACTCACTCACACACTAACGCACTCACACAGCCACACAGTCACTCACTCACACAGTCACTCACTCACACAGCCACACAGTCACTCACTCACACAGTCACTCACTCACTCATAGTCACACGCAGCCACTCACACACTAACGCACTCACTCACACACAGTCACTCACTCACTCACTCAACAGGTCACTCACTCAGACAATCACTCACTCAGACAATCACTCACTCACTCACTCACACAGTCACTCACTAACGCACTCACACACTAACTCACTCACTCACACACAGTCACTCACTCACACACAGTCACTCACTCAGACAATCACTCACTCAGTCACTCACTCACTCAGTCACTCACTCACTCAGTCACTCACTCACTCACTCACTCACTCAGTCACTCACTCACACAAACAGTCACTCACTCACTCACTCATAGTCACTCACTCATAGTCACTCACACAGTCACTCATGCACACAGTCACACACGCACAGTCACTCACGCACACATACTCACACAGTCACTCACGCACAGTCACTCACGCACACAGATACTCACGCACACACACTCACGCACACACTCACTCACGCACACAGTCACTCACGCACACAGTCACTCACGCACACAGTCACTCACGCACACACAGTCACTCACGCACACACAGTCACTCACGCACACAGTCACTCACGCACACAGTCACTCACGCACACAGTCACTCACGCACACAGCCACTCACTCACACACACAGCCACTCACTCACACACACAGCCACTCACTCACACAGTCACTCACGCACAGTCACTCACGCACTCATAGCCACTCACACACACAGCCACTCACACAGTCACTCACACACACAGCCACTCACACAGTCACTCATGCACACAGACAGTCACTCACGCACACAGAGTCACTCACGCACACAGAGTCACTCACGCACACAGTCACTCACACAGACAGTCACTCACACTCTCACTAACACAGTCACTCACACAGACAATCACTCACTCACACAGTCACTCATACAGACAGTCACTCACACACTCATTAACACAGTCACTGACACAGACAATCACTCACTCACACAGTCACTCACTCACACAGCCACTCACGCACACAGACACTCACGCACCCAGTCACTCACGCACACAGCCACTCACGCACCCAGTCACTCACACACACAGTCACGCACACACACAGTCACGCACACACACAGTCACGCACACACACAGTCACGCACACAGTCACTCACACACACAGTCACTCACTCACAGTCACACACACAGTCACTCACGCACACAGTCACTCACGCACACAGTCACTCACGCACACAGTCACTCACACTCTCACTAACACAGTCACTCACACAGACAATCACTCACTCACACAGTCACTCATACAGACAGTCACTCACACACTCACTAACACAGTCACTGACACAGACAATCACTCACTCACACAGTCACTCACTCACACAGCCACTCACGCACACAGCCACTCACGCACCCAGTCACTCACGCACCCAGTCACTCACGCACACAGCCACTCACTCACACAGTCACTCACACACACAGTCACGCACACACACAGTCACGCACACACACAGTCACGCACACAGTCACTCACACACACAGTCACTCACTCACAGTCACACACACAGTCACTCACGCACACAGTCACTCACGCACACAGTCACTCACGCACACAGTCACTCACTCACACAGTCACTCACTCACACAGTCACTCACTCAGACAGTAACTCACTGAGACAGTAACTCACTCAGACAGTCATACAGTCAATCACTCACACAGTCATTCACTCACACAGTCACTCGCACACAGTCACTCACACAGTCACTCACTCACACAGTCACTCACTCACACAGTCACTCACTCAGACAGTAACTCACTGAGACAGTAACTCACTCAGACAGTCATACAGTCAATCACTCACACAGTCACTCACTCACATACTCCCCCCCCCAGACTCTACCTGTATTCCACTTTGTTAATGAATGTCTCTAAAACAGTTTCCCAGCAGACCCGGTGAGTACACACTACACACTACACACACTAAACACTACACACAGACAGTGACCCACGGTGAGCAGCGAACCTGCAACCCCAGACCCCTGGAGCTGTGAGAGATGGAAACTACCTGCAATGCAACCAAGCTTTCCACCGGTAACTCAGTGTGTGCTAAATCTGGTTTAATACACTCTCAGAAAAAAAGGTATGGTACAGGGACATCACTGTCACTAAAGCTACAAACCGTGGAGTGTATCTTTAAAGGTACAGCAGTGGTGTTAGAGTCCAGTTGTGTTCTCTAAAGGTTCATTACATTCTCTTCTCCAGAAGAAGAGGGGGATCTCTGTAATCTTTCATTATACAACTGTGGAGAATAAAAGAACACAATAAAAGTCCTGGAGATGAAACGGGGCGAATGACATCAACACAACTTTAACATCCACAGTTAATACAGAGTACAGTTCCTAATTAAAGGTACAGTACATGTTCCTCTGAGGGCCCCACCACAGAGAGTTTCCCTTAGAGTGAACACCTGTGTCTACAGAACGCTTCACAGTGGAGCAGGTATCATTCAGTCGTCTCCTGAGGGGAACAGGGGACACTGAAGCACACAGAGAGTTAAAGTCCGGGACCAGGACTCAGCACTTAACTATAATCTCTGCTTTGTTTCCTGTAAATCTTAGACACGTGAAAACACACAGGGAGACAGAGCAAAGACGAGGAAGAATAAGAGGTGGGACACTTTACAAACTCTTCCACTTAAAACCAACCTGCTCTCGCTGCCGAGCTCCTTCCTCTCGCGCACCTTCAGCCACTTGCGCAGGAGGAAGCGCTTGCGTCTGGGCGAGGCGCTAGGCGTAGAGCAGTTTGACCAGGGCGCGTCCTCGTCGCTGGAGGGTGTGATCTCGATGGAGGGCAGCTGCAGATACTCCTTGGAGGCTGAACGAGAGCCAGGGTGCCTCAGCAGCCCGTTCTCCAGCTTTTCCCGGTCGCTCTGGGCCTTCTTGGTGCGGCGCATCTTGAAACGTCGCCGGCGAAGGGAGGGCGTGGACGAGCAGGACCAGACCAGGCCATCGGAGGCGCTCTTACCACCGCCTTCGTCGGCGGGGCCCGGATCGTCCCGAGGGACGTGGACCTGGAGCGACGGCGGCCGCAGAGTGTCCGTCATGCTCCAGATTTTCCGCGCCCACCACCAACGATCGCAGAGCGCCGTCAACCCAAGCTGCGGGGGTCCGAGGCCGTTGGGTGAGACGTGTGAAGACGGGGAGGAGGACGTGGTGTTAGTTGTCGTGATCCAGACGAAGGCCTGGTTCAGTGTGTACAGTGAGTTCAGTGCAGTGTGTACCTTTTTTTTTTTAAGATGATCCAGATGATGCCAGTTGTAAAAAAAAAACCAAAATCCCTCAAATCCACAGCGGAAGGCTGCTCTTAAAGCTGTTAGAAATTATCCCAGAAATCATCAGGATGGTATCACCATGGGAAAACTGTTGTGGGAATTTGCCACGGTCACTGGAACATGCAGCCGGAGAGTGTGCGTGGACTGAGGAACCCAGAACATCTACAACACACTCTGGTCTTTGCTGAATATCCTTCAGAGAAACTGTGAGTCTCCTGCTGAGGGAAAGGTCCGGCCACCTGCTGCTGACCAGCGTCCACTGAAAAACAGCTGTGTTTTAGACTCCACTCTCTTCAGAGATGAAATGTCCCTGAGTCCAGAAGTGTGTAGGTGACCCGCTTGCTCCCACTGGCCGCTGAACTGGAGCCGCAGGTCCCCCACAGGGCTGTGTCAGATGATCCCTCGCTGTAACCTTAGGTGCTTTACAAAGATCCACACCTTCGCCCCAGAAACGCCCGGGTGATGGATGGACAGAAGCCCATCTCTCTTCTGAGAACGGGGACGGGGCTGCGGGGCAGTGTCCTGGGTCTAGAGGAGGGGAGGCAGGGAGGTAGATGCGTGAGGAGCAGGAGGCCTGGGGTTAGGTGACAAAGCAAGACTTTGTTTCCCTCTCGGCAGATAAAACATGCATAAGCAGTCGCTGCCAATGAAACAGTACTCCAGGCCTCGCTGAATGACACTGACAGAGTCTCTCTCTCTCATACACACACACACACACACACACACACACACACTCAGACTACAGCACTGGCAGCTGGCTCTTTTTGGGCTGTGGACTCCATGAACTCAGGGAGTTCAGGAAAGTGTGAGGAGTCTCAAGCGTCTTCAGGTTTCCTCTCGGTGCAGTGTCCACTCTGTCCACCCTGAGTCTCCACTGCGTGTTCCTTTTCACACGTCCTCCTTTCCAACAAAGCGCCTCCAGCCAAATGGGATGCAAGAGATGCAAGGTTAAGTGCTCTGTGTGTGTGTGTGTGTGTGTGTGTGTGTGTATATACACTTCTGTGGTTAAGTCCCTGGGGCTCTTCTTTTTCGCTGTCCTCCTCTTCTCAGATTTCTGGCTCGAGCAGCTGCCACCGCCTACAGGTTAGAGCAAGGTGACACCAAGAACCCAGAGTCTGAATAATCACACACAATTATGTTCACAGTGTTATACACACACACACACACACACACACACAGTCACACTGAGTCACAAATGAGCACACACAGACTTTCACATACACACTTACATTCAAACACAAATGAAAACAACAGAACACAACCTCATACCCGTGCTGTCAAACTCTCACTCACACACACACACACACACCAATACAAACACACCAACCCACATTCACACCGAGACACACACACACACACACCAATACACACACACCAACCCACATTCACACCGAGACACACACACACACACACACACACACACCAACCCACATTCACATCGAGACACACACACACACACACACACCAACACCAACCTACATTCACACCGAGACACACATGCACACACACACTTCTTCAGTCTTCCTCTAGACTCTAAGGGAAACTGTGGTGGTGCCCTCAGAGGAACATGTACTGTACCTTTAATTAGGAACTGTACTCTGTATTTATTGTGGATGTTAAAGTTGTGTTGATGTCATTCGCCCTGTTTCATCTCCAGGACTTTTATTGTGTTCTTTTATTCTCCACAGTTGTATAATGAAAGATTACAGAGATCCCCCTCTCCTTCTGGAGAAGAGAATGTAATGAACCTTTAGAGAACACAACTGGACTCTAACACCACTGCTGTACCTTTAAAGACACACTACACTGTTTATACCTTTAGTGACTGTACTGTACCTGCACCTTATTTTTATTTATTTATTGTTTTCCCAGTGAGTACAACCCCACCTTGTGTTATTAATATGTAATTACACATTAATTAAAGACACAGTAAAAGAACAAAACCCTCTCAAGCCAAAAGCCATCAGCATCAGTACGAGCAGAGATCGGCCGAGCGACCGAAGGTGAAAGTGGAAGACCAATAGATGCTTGGGTAAACACCCGACCGTAGAGTAAACAGCTGGGTCAGAGTTCCAGCTGCACTCCAGAGGCCAAACATCTGCACCTCTGGCCCCTGGACCTGGCGACGATGTTTACTCTTCAAACACGCCGTCAAATATTTAAACTACCTGCACACACCAGCCCTGATCACTGCAGGAAGGGCCCAGGAATAAAACAGAGCCGGAGCGAGGCGTAGTCTACACACTTCTGATACACTCACCACATCAGTGTTTATAACACACACACACAGTACACTGACCGTACACTGGAACACAGGCGGCACTGTTATTCAGATTAAAGAGGGCTTTAATCTGACAGATGACAAACACTGAGACTCAGAGTTGCTCGACAGGATTCAACTCCCAGACGCCACTGAGACAGAGGACTGACCCGTTCGGAGTTGACTCCCTGTCAGTTTCATTTGGGAGATACATATTATAAAAGAAATATCACATTAGAGCATCAATGTGGAGAGTCCAAAAACAAAGGAGAAAAAACCAACATTTTGATTTTGGGTTCTTTTTCTAACTGAGAATACAGAGAGGAAAGAGAACACAGTGAAAATGACTAAAAGCGAGTGTTTCTCCTTTAAGCTCAAGTCCTACAGCTTTGCCGACATGTTCCTTTACATCTTTAAAGCTAAAGATGAGTAACATTCTGCTTGATCTGCTGCTCGAGGCTCATGCACTTAATCCATTCCCAGAGCATCACCAAGTATAAAGCAGGCGCTCCAAGAGACGCTCCAGCTGCCGGACGGGACAGACCTCACCAGCTCTGAAGCCACACTTCGGCTTGAAATAAGAGAAGTCTCTTTTACAAAACGTGCAACAAATGAAATATATATTCGACCAGAAAAAGGACGAGACGTGATCAGACACGTGCAGAGTCCTGCAAAACCAGCTGATCCCTCTCTGCTGCAGTAACAGTGCGTGCTACAGGTCGCCATGCTCAGAGCCAGCGGGCTGTTTTCAGTCACGTGACTCTGACAGCGTGTGAAATCCGTGTGTTGTGGTTCTCTTTTATTCTTCTCTGGATTCACAGAGCGACAACAACATTCAGCGCCGTGACGCTCTCCACATTAATGTTACTTCTGTTTACTTAAAGTAACATTAGGTTTAGCCCCCCCCCAGGCCTGGGAACACCTGGAGCTGGTGGATGTTGCGGAGGACAGAGACGTCTGGGCTTCTTTGCTCGCCCTGTTTCCACCGTTACCCTGAAATGGATAAGTGGAAAAGATGATGACAATCACTCTTCACACACCACACAATACACTCAGTTTTCCATTCCACCTTAAATTGAGTGGCAAGTACATGACGTGTGTTGCATTATTTAAGGTGGAACGGGACAGTGGTGAATATAAAGCTGACTCCAGCCTCATGCAGTGGTGAGGAGTGGGTGAGTGTGCTACACGGTGGTGTTGGTGCTGTGTCTGCGCTGGATACAGATTTAAATCATCAACAAGAAAGAACAACACGACTCCAACAAGACGTTTCTGAACAGGAAGCTGTTTGGCTTCTCACTAACTCTGAGCACAATCAAACCCTCACTGCAGTGTTTCAGCATCTAGTCCAAAGCCATCCCAGGGGACAAGAGGCTATTAATGCAGTAAACCACCTCTAATCCTCAGTGTAGCGCTGTGTAACACACTTCAGTGCTGACGTTTTCCCCTGTGGCCACTCGAGGCCGGTCAGGAAAAAGCTCTGGGTCAAGGTTCATTCTCCCGGCTGGATCTCACTGCTCATTTCCTCAAGGATGAATGCTTCCACTCTTTAACACACAGAGCTACATACGCTTCACACACTTTCCCTTGTCCTCCTCTGACATGAGCGTGTTCTACAGTTACAGTAAACAAGGATTAGCTGGATGTGGACGTGGTGCGAGTGCATTGAGGTTAATTCAGGAAAAAAAAAAAAAAAACCCTAAGGACTCCACACACATTTGGACAAAAATGTACATTTTGTAAATGATTTTAATAAATAAAGATTACAAATGCATGAAATTAACTATTAAACAACAAAAAAATCTCTACTCCACTATGTTCCACTAAGGTCCAACATACGCTGCTAAGGCAACGGCAACTAAACAGGTGTTTGGCTTCTTACTCAAATGTTCCACCTTAAAATATGCCTAATGTGCTTATCCTTGCCACATTAAATACTGTAGGAGTTACTTTGCAGGACACTGGTGTCTGCATGAGACCTTAATTTCCATTTTATGGAAATTGGAATGCTTTTTATTGATTTCAGTTCTGCATTCAACACAATCATCCCCCAACAGCTCGTTCAGAAACTGGACAGACTGGGGCTGAACACATCACTGTGCAACTGGCTGCTTGACTTCCTGACTGGGAGACCACAGGCAGTACACCTCCAACCTCTTCATCAAGTGTGCGGATGACACGTCTGTGGTAGGCCTCATCAGCAACAACAATGAGTCACACTACAGAAGCGAGGTGAGCCGGCTGGCCTCTTGGTGCAAACACAACAATCTCTCTCTGAACACTGAGAAGACCAAGGAGATTTTTGTGGACTTCAGGAGAACTCACAAACAACATGCCCCTCTATCTATCGACTGGGCTGCTGTGGAGAGGGTGAGCAGCACCAAGTTCCTGGGTGTGCACGTCACAGAGGACCTCTCCTGGACCATCAACACAGCATCACTGGCCAAGAAGGCTCGCCAACGGCTCTACTTTCTCTGCAAGCTAAGAAGAGCAAGAGCTCCCAATCATGATCACCTTCTACAGTGGGGCCATCAAGAGTATCCTGACTAGCCGTTTCACTGCGTGGTACGGGGCCTGCACAGCATCCTGCCACAGAACCCTCCAGCATATTGTAAGAACTCCTGCCTCCTATGAAAAGCCCTCTGCTTGACAGGTGATACCACCCACCCGCTACACAGCTTCTTCAGCCTGCTGCCATCAGGACGGAGACTGCGTAGTCTCAGGGCTAGGACCAGCAGACTGTGGGATAGCTCCATCCATCAGGCTGTGAGAATGCTGAACTCTCTCCCTGCTCTGCCCCCCCCCTCCCACTTCTGCCCCCCGCACACACTACTCAGCAACCTCATCAGTTACCACCAATACCCAACTGTGACTCTGAAAATCAGGCAGGCACTCAACCACTTTAACCAGCCTCCAGGCTTCATATCCCTGTATCTGCACTACTGTTGACACCAAGTCTGTTTATATTGGTACTGTCACTTAAGCTTTTCATCAGACCTAACTGTGACTTTTTCAGTAGAACGGGTATGCACTTGTTCACTTTATTTAGTTGTTATACAAGTATCTTGCACTATTGTCTACTCTGCCCTGTACATCCAGTATCCTACCTCCAAATCAGGTTATTGTCTTCCGTCAGTGTCCCATTGTCTCATGTATGTCTCTCAGTGAGCTGCTGGTATCGTATGTCCTGCATTTGTCTTCTGATTGTTCACTTTCATATATTTATATACTTAGCTTAGTTGAATTTAGTCTATTTTTTGTTAAATGTTACTGCATCTTGGAGAGGAGAGTAACGTAATGTGCGCTGCCTGAGTCAGAAAACACAGGACAAAAAACAAGTCGCTCTGATTATGATGTCAAGTGCAGAGACTTAGAATGGCCCCGCCCCCTCGTCTGAGTCTGTCCAATCACAGCGCTGGACCCGTGTTTATGTGAGGGCACAAAGACGAGGTTAAACACAGCAAAACAGACACAACGAGCGCGGAGAAATAAGAGCACTGAGTAAAAATGGAGAAGAAAGAGAACAGAGTGAAAACGGCTAAAAACCAGAGCTTCTGCTCCTCGCTCCTCACTGCTGTGCGCTCGGGGTCGGGGTGAACAGCGAGCGGCTCATTATCATTTAAAGGAACAGGTGCTGAAAGCGGGCGTTCTGAACAGGGGCTGTTTACACAGGGGGAGAACACTGCTGTGGGGCTCGTGGGGTTTGGACCAAAGCAGGTCACAGACGTTTCATTAAGAAACAGAACTATGTTCCTCTGTGAAAAGTGTTCTTTAGGGTGGAATGAAAAATGAAGACGCAGGTGAAAAAGACAGATTGAACTAAATTATATAGAGTCATCTCGAGAGTGAGAGAGAGAGAGAGACAGAGAGACAGAGACGGAGAGAGATAAAGAAAGGGTATGTACATGAGAAGATAAAGTCTGTGTGTTAACCAGTGATAAGTCACTTTAACTCTCCTTTCATCTGAGGAACGCACACGTCTGCCACGCCGCCGTTTCATCTCCAGACTATTCAGGTCACCATTGTGTCCGAGGCGAGGGAAATCACCCACTGAGAGGATGAATAAACTCACTCTCACTACCGGAGCAAACCCAGACACAACACAGCACCAGTCAAACAATACAACAACGTCCCCGTCCACACCGTCCACACCGCGCCAAAGCTGTAAATAACACTGCACTTAGACGTCTGTGAGGAAGGGCTGGGGCGATTCAGACACAAATCTAACCCTGGTCCAATTTACAGTCGCTTTTATTCAGTGATAACAGCACTTACATTCACTCCACAGAAAAGCTCTGGCAGTGGAACAGGGGTCTAACACCAACACGCCCAACGCCAAGTGTCTGCTGGAGGGGTCTAAACCCCAGTACTGAGCTGTAGATCTTACCTTACACCTGTCACAATTATCACATTATTGATTTATCGTACGATACACATTTATTTCCTCAGTGGTTGTTGCTGGCCCCAGTGTGTTTAGTAAACTCATTACTGAAACATGCAGATGCTGTAAACAGACTCCGCCCACAATCTGACTTAACAGAGCCAACACTTCATGACTCCAGGTGGTGGCGCTAATCTGATGAATACAGTAAACCTGCAGTGAAGAAACTCAGGCAACGTCTTCTGTCAAACGGAAAATCAGGGCCTACATTGGATTAAGAAATAATACAAAACAGACAAAAGCTGTGATTTATAAAAACTGACCAATTAAAAAACAGTTCACAGACAACAGCGTGAACACACACCGCCTCCGCAGAACTGTTCTGACTTCTCACAGTTTATGGCTATTTTACACTGGATGAGGACCCACTGAGACATGGACACAGTCAGGGTGAGTGTGTGTGTGTGTGAGTTCTGAAGCCCAGATGTGCCTAGTGTTGTACACTGTCTCTGATTGTTTTCAGATTCTGTGAAATACACAGGTTTTTTTTTCTCTTCTTCAGTTACACAGAGGTCCTGAGGGATGCTAGAGGTCTCATGAAGAGTATCGCAGGATCTCAGGGCTTTGAGGGCAACGTATAGTGAGACACCCTGTGATTCCCATCTCTAACCAACACCTGACCTTACTAACGTTACTGTAACTCAGCGCCATCAAATCTTCACTTCATTGTTCCAGAGATTAGTCTAAATCCTTCCCAGAGCAGAACCTGACACTGCAGCAACAGGCAGATCTCAGCCGCGATGCTGGAGAAGCAGGTGTCCTTTTGCCACAAATGTGTATGTACACAGTAAAAGCAGTACACAGTAAAATTATACACACGGCAACGCTGCAGAAGTACGTCATGTATTTGATCAGAGAAATTTCCAGCGAGTCAAACGTTCCCACACATTCTGAGAAACCACAGGGCCACAGGACGTCCTGCAGGTTCACCTCAAACCTTGTGAACCCTGCCGTCTCTGGGTCTCTGGTAACCACAAGGTCTGCAATTAGCTCCTGGTAATTTATGTGGCAAGAGAACCCTCAGTTTCCATCTCCTCATCCCACACTGTCCCCTACTGGGTCCAGACCCTTCACCTGGGTTTGACCTAGGGGTTGTTTAGACGACTTATAGATGACTGCACTCCGCGGTAAAGAAGAGCTTCTGAAACGTATTACTTTGTAAAAGGCCTGTCATGAAACTGAAAATATAACTGAAGGCTGACAGCCCATTAGTAACTACAGCCAGGTGTTACCAGTTTCATTTAGTTTCATGTACGCAACTAATAAAGAATCCCAGGTTTAAAGTGTGAATCCAGAGCCCACCAACCCACACACACTGAGAAAACCTCCCAGTTAATTTACTGTGTGCTGCCTGTGTGAGAAAACATGGGATAAAACGAGTTCTGCTCTGATTCTGACGTCAAGTGCAGAGACTTTAGAATGGCCCCGCCCTCTCGTCCGAGTCTGTCCAATCACAGCGCTGGACCCGTGTTTATGTGAGAGCGCAAAGACGAGGTTAAACTCAGCAAAACAGACACAACGAGCGCGGAGAAATAAGAGCACTGAGTAAAAACGGAGAAGAAAGAGAACAGAGTGAAAACGGCTTGTTTCACAGTGTGAGTGTTGGGGGGCTCCAGATCCACACATTAATAAAATACAGCAGTCAAAATATTAACTTTTTCACAATCTGTATCCTTTAAAATCCGGATATGAGTGCGGGCCTCTACGAAGTGAAAAAGCAGTGCACAGAGACCACTGCTGTGTGGCAGAGAGACACAGGCCTCCCACAGACACTTCCTGTGGGCTCCAGATAATGTGGTTCACACAGAAGAAGGTGCAGCTCTTTAAAACAATGTAAGTTTCACTTGTTCTTGGCCTGGTTTACAGACATTCACTTGTTCGGCCTCTACTTCAGTGTTAGAACATTGAAAAACTGAAAAATCAGGAACTGTTTCCATTTTTCCATGTTTTATTTTATTTAAACATGTATCAGCTGTGTATTGATAACGTGTCACAAAAGATACGATATATCGCTGTATCGATATTGTGCCCCACCCCTGAGCAGAGCGGCTGTTGCCCAGTGCCTGCAGCAAACTCACATTAAAGCAGTTGTTTGTAAACCTCTCTAAGAGCCTGCGCTTGAAGGTGTCCTTTAATCTGTCCAGTGAAGTCTGAGCAGGCCTCAGGGTCAGCTCCAGTGTCCAGAGGAGGACCAGTGTCCCACAGAGTCTCATCCAACACCTGCTCGTCCAATCAGAGCCCCCCGAGAGAAACAGTCCACACACACACACAGAGTGTGTGAGTGATTGGAAGAGTGTGTGAGTGACTGAGTGAGTGTGTGACTGGGAGAGTGTGTGAGTGACTGAGTGAGTGATTGGGAGGGTGTGTGAGTGATTGGGAGAGTGTGTGAGTGATTGGGAGAGTGTGTGAGTGATTGGGAGAGTGTGTGAGTGACTGTGTGAGTGACTGAGTGAGTGTGTGAGAGATTGGGAGAGTGTGACTGGAAAGTGTGTAAGTGACTGGGTGAATATCAGTGTGACTAGGAGAGTGTGAGAGTGACTGAGTGAGTGTGTGACTGATTTTGAGAGTGTGTGAGTGTGACTGGGAGGGTGTGTGAGTGATTGGAAGAGTGTGTGAGTGACTAAGTGAGTGTGACTGAGAGAGTGTGTGAGTGACTGGGTGAATATCAGTGTGACTGGGAGAGTGTGTGAGTGACTGAGTGAGTGTGTTAGTGACTGAGAGATTGTGACTAGGAGAGTGTGATAGTGACTGAGTGAGTGTGCGAGTGGCTGAGTGAGTATGACTGGGAGAGTGAGAGAGTGACAGAGAGTGTGACTAGGAGAGTGTGAGAGTAACTGAGTGAGTATGACTGGGAGAGTGAGAGAGTGAGACTGGAAGAGTGTGAGAGTGTGAATGGGAGAGTGAGAGAGTGACAGAGAGTGTGACTAGGAGAGTGTGAGAGTAACTGAGTGAGTGTGTGAGTGACTGAGTGAGTATGACTGGGAGAGTGAGAGAGTGAGACTGGGAGAGTGTGAGAGTGTGAATGGGAGAGTGTGTTAGTGACTGAGTGAGTGTGTGAGTGACTGAGAGAGTGTGACTAGGAGAGTGTGATAGTGACTGAGTGATTGTGCGAGTGGCTGAGTAAGTATGACTGGGAGAGTGAGAGAGTGACAGAGAGTGTGACTAGGAGAGTGTGAGAGTAACTGAGTGAGTGTGTGAGTGACTGAGTGAGTATGACTGGGAGAGTGAGAGAGTGAGACTGGGAGAGTGTGAGAGTGTGAATGGGAGAGTGTGTTAGTGACTGAGTGAGTGTGTGAGTGACTGAGACAGTGTGACTAGGAGAGTGTGATAGTGACTGAGTGAGTGTGCGAGTGGCTGAGTGAGTATGACTGGGAGAGTGAGAGAGTGACAGAGAGTGTGACTAGGAGAGTGTGAGAGTGACTGAGTGAGTATGACTGGGAGAGTGAGAGAGTGACTGAGAGAGTGTGACTAGGAGAGTGTGAGAGTAACTGAGTGAGTGTGTGAGTGTCTGAGTGAGTATGACTGAGTGAGTGTGCGAGTGGCTGAGTGAGTATGACTGGGAGAGTGAGAGAGTGACAGAGAGTGTGAGAGTGACTGAGTGAGTGTTTGAGTGACTGAGTGAGTATGACTGGGAGAGTGAGAGTGACTGAGTGAGTGTGTGAGTGACTGAGTGAGTATGACTGGGAGAGTGAGAGTGACTGAAAGAGTGTGTGAGTGACTGAGTGAGTATGACTGGGAGAGTGAGAGAGTGACAGAGAGTGTGACTAGGAGAGTGTGAGAGTAACTGAGTGAGTGTGTGAGTGACTGAGTGAGTATGACTGGGAGAGTGAGAGAGTGAGACTGGGAGAGTGTGAGAATGTGAATGGGAGAGTGTGTGAGAGTGACTGAGTGAGTGTGTGAGTGACTGAGTGAGTATGACTGGGAGAGTGAGAGAGTGTGTGAGTGTGACTCGGAGAGTGTGAGAGTGAGACTGGGAGAGTGTGAGAGTGAGACTGGAAGAGTGTGAGAGTGTGAATGGGAGAGTGTGAGAGTGAGACTGGGAGAGTGTGAGAGTGAGACTGGAAGAGTGTGAGAGTGTGAATGGGAGAGTGTGAGAGTGAGACTGGAAGAGTGTGAGAGTGTGTGAGTGTGACTCGGAGAGTGTGAGAGTGACTGGGTGAGTGTGACTGGGAGAGTGTTAGAGTGACTGGGAGAGTGTGAGAGTGAGACTGGGAGAGTGTGAGTGTGAATGGGAGAGTGTGTGAGTGTGACTGGGTGAGTGTGAGAGTGAGACTGGGAGAGTGTGAGAGTGTGAATAGTAGAGTGTGAGAGTGAGACTGGGTGAGTGTGTGAATGTGACTGGGTGAGTGTGAGAGTGAGACTGGGAGAGTGTGAGAGTGTGAATAGGAGAGTGTGAGAGTGAGACTGGGTGAGTGTGTGACTCAGAGTCAAATAATGTTTTGCAAATAAATAACAAACAGCTAAAGACATGAAGAAAGCTACATTTACACATGAATAAATAAATAAAGATGGATGGAGGGAGAGAGAGAGAGAGAGAGAGAGAGAGAGAGAGAGAGAGAGAGAGAGAGAGAGAGAGACTGGTCCTCATTTTCACACTGTGTTTATCTTTGTTTACACACAGATCCTTCTCTCTCGCAGTGCAGAGTCTACTCGGGGTTAATGGTGTAGACGCGGTTACCCGAGCAGGGAACAGAACCCCAGTAAATCACACAGCAAAGAAAGCAGAACTCAACCTCAGTCCCAAACTATGTACACAAGGTCCGAGCCTCGGTCAGAGAACACAACAGCCCCCACCACAACAGCGGCATCAACCAACCACCCGTAAACAAACAAACAAACAAACAAACAAACAGCAGCCTCCGTCTGTCGCTCGGTCCTACCTGCGGCTGTGGAGCTCAGCGCGACCCAGTTCAAACTGCCCCGCCGTGAGCCCGCTATCTCCCTCAGGTACCGCAGAACCGAACGGAACCGGACCCGGTTACTCTAACTCCCCGGCGCAGCGCTGCGGTTCCAACCCCAACTCACGAACCCAAACTCGGCAAGCATCCCGCTCTCCGGCGCCTGGCGCTCCCAAACCCCACCCGCTTTACGACAAGCCCCGCCCCTGCCCAACTGCGAGTGGTCGATGCTGTCTAGGCTCCCGCGATGTGATTGGGTGATGCAAAAATTACTGTTTTATATGCGCTTTAATATAGGAACTTATTAAAATAAGACAAAGATTTAAATAAAACACTTATTCTGACTGTAACTCAGAGTTAATCTTTATTTAACACAGTTTAACACCGCGGGAAAATACATTTAATAAATGACGGTTAAGTTTTAAACATCTTTAAATGTAGGCTTTATATTTTATATAATTATTAACAAGTTACAACTGTAGGATTAATATTAATAGTAATAAGAGACTTTGGGCTGCTACCAATATAAACACATTTGTATTATTTAAAATTACACATATACATTATATATATATATATACATTGATATATATATAAAATAAAATAAATATAAATGTTTTATTAATTTTATTAATTTAACATCATTTAATGAATAATGCACTGCTTAAAAACAAACTCACGACTTAATAATAATAATAATAATAATAATAATAATAATAAACTTTGGGCTGCTACCAGTATAAAAACGTTTGTATTAAGATATTTTTAATTGTGTTATATATAAAAATGTAAGTAAATTACAATAAATATTATTTATTATTATAATCTTAATTTAAAGATAAAATAAATACATTGCTTAACTACTAAAGCTAATACTACTGTTTATTATTATTATTATTATTATTATTATTATTATTATTATTATTAGTCACTGACTAATTACTTTTTTTTAATAAATTTCCACTTTTCTCGTTGGTAGCTCACTGTTAGGGGGCGGTTTCTCAGACGGAGACTAAGCCTAGTCCTGCGCTATATCCCCTTTTCAGTGGAAGACCTAAACCTAAAATGCTGTTGAATCCCTGAGAAACCATGATGTTTAAGACTGAACCCACAGACAGAAGAAGAGTTCCTGTGGGAAAACTGTATGAATGCGGAGATGAAACTGATCTGACTTCAGAGCTTCGTTCGGAGACTCGAGTCTTTATTCCACTAAAGAAACGTTTCATTTCTGACTTTGGGGCTCTGGCCAATCATGGCTCGAGAGGGGCGTGGCTTGTCTGAAAGCGGGTGGAGAAACAAGGCGCTGCAAACAGTTCCGCAGCCAATCCGAGCAGTCGCTAAACAGTCCTCAAAGCGCGAGAGAGCAGACCACCACAACGCCCACCAATCAGAGACGAGCGAACAGAGACCCCCCCCCCCCCCCAAAAAAAAACAGACACGCCCCCTTAACCGCCTCAGTGCAGTGTGTGAGAAAAACCCAACACTCAGCATCATAACGGGCTCTAATAAATACTATAATCATTTTATAATTGCAATAACATATATTCTCTAAAATAATTATAATAATAATACTAATAAAACTAATAACAATAATAATAATAATAAATGAATAATTACTCTTAAATAATAATAATACTAATGATAATTACTCTAAACATTAATAATAATAATTATAATAATAACATGTGTGATTTAAAAAATCACAGAATTCAAATAAGTTGAAATAAAAATGTATAGTGACAAAAATCAAAAAATCGCTTCTTACTCACACACACCGCTCCACCTTAAACGATACAGTCACTTCTTACTCACACACACCGCTCCAACTTAAAAGATACAGTCGCTTCTTACTCA
This sequence comes from Hoplias malabaricus, assembly GCF_029633855.1. NCBI lineage: Eukaryota > Metazoa > Chordata > Actinopteri > Characiformes > Erythrinidae > Hoplias > Hoplias malabaricus. The sequence continues at coordinate 39,866,260 of NC_089810.1, forward strand.
CACACACCGCTCCACCTTAAAAGATACAGTTGCTTCTTACTCACACACACCGCTCCACATTAAAAGATACAGTCGCTTCTTACTCACACGCACCGCTCCACCTTAAAAGATACAGTTGCTTCTTACTCAAACACACCGCTCCACATTAAAAGATACAGTCGCTTCTTACTCACACACACCGCTCCACATTAAAAGATACAGTCGCTTCTTACTCACACACACAGCTCCACCTTAAAAGATACAAACAAAAAGAAGAGAGTCTCTCGAGAATCATAGATGTTCCTTTTAAATCCTGGAGGATAGTGGCTGCATTTTTTTATTTTACCATTAACTGAACACATTTAATTACAAATCATTTCCCCAGGCGCTGGGGTGGTCACAGCCTCATGCTCCGTGTGTGTGTGTGTGTGCGCGCTGCCCTGGATGGGTTTAAATGCAGAGAATAAATTTCCCTGAAGTGTTTAATAAAGGGGAGTCTTCTTTGTTTCTTTTTCATCTGCTGCTGCTGCACTGGGGCTTTGACTGGTTCGAATGCTGTGAAAGTCCTCACTGAATCCTGACAGACTGAAAAATGGAGTTTGATGCGATTAATCTCATACATTTACTTTTGTGGATATCAATCAATGAGGGATTATTACTGAGCACAGAAGAGTAATTAAACATCTCTCTCTCTCTCTCTCTCTCTCTGTCTCTCTGTCTCTCTCTCTCTCTCTCTCTCTGTCTCTCTCTCTCTCTCTCTCTCTCTCTCTCTCTGTGTGTGTGTGTGTGTGTGTGTTTGTGTGTGGTTGTGTGTCAGAGGTGAATGATGAGTCCAGTGTACACAGCAAGACATCTTTCCACACTTTGAAAATTAAGATGAAAAGAAATTTTGATGAAATTGTTGAGTGAATTACTGGGAGTTACGGGGATTAGAACAAAATCAATTTATGATGAAAACACATTCTTAAAAGGGACATTTTATGAAAAATCCCTGAGCCGTGAATGTTCACATTAATGTGTTCATCTGAGACCCACCAACCCACACACTGTGAAACAAGACCCCAGTCAGATTCCTGTGTTTTCCCTACATCAGAAAACATGGGATAAATCGAATCATTCTGATTCTGCTCTGCTTCTGATGTTAAGTGCAGAGACTTTAGAATGGCCCCACCCCCTTGTCTGAGTTTGTCCAATCCGGTGGGGTTTTGAACCAAGCAGGACATAGATATCTCATTTCAGATGAAGGTCACAACTCTCACAAGAGTGTGTCTCCTCTCCATGTGCTGCTCTGCAGTCGGTTTGCTCTGGGAACCGCTCTAATGTGTTTACGAAGCCCCAGTGTCTGTAAATGGGTAAAAAAACAAAGTGTCTGGGTCCGGTGCTAGGCTTTCTCTCTCTCTGCTCACGGCAGAGAAACGCCATCTGGAGGTTTTTAGACAACGGAGAAACTCCAAACGCTGAAAAGCACCAACCGAGATGAGGATGTTGCTCTGTTCCTGCTCCATAGGGGGGTAACACTGACTTATTTTTGTTGTTTCAGATCACTTAAGCCACCTTAATGTTTCTAAACTCTGGAGACAGCTAACTGCATTAGCGACTGTGCTACAGAAATAAACAACTTGAGTTACACATGAGTTTCTGTGCGAATTCAATAAAAACTTTGTTTACACTTCAGCTGCGTACAAACTACAGTCGTTATTTCCGTCAAACACACTGCTCCACCTTAAAAGACATTTAGCTTGGGAATGTAAACAACCAGAGAGAACTGTGATAGCAGGCAACCGTAGATGTTCCCTTTAATGTCATTTTATTCTTACGAGCACACAGTTATTTCGGCTTATTGTGAGGATAACAACAATATTCCTGTAAATATATTCCCCGCTCTTATCCTATGTGTCCTCTCCTCAGTTAATGGGCGGGAGGGAGGCTGAGTGAGAGCTCATCCGACAGAGATTAACAAGGGCCACCATCTCACAAAGACGTTCTGACCAATAAACATCAGGACGTCCAGCGTCAGAGGAGAGATGTTATTTACAAGTGCTGACTTATTAAAACTGATCAGATGAGCATCGAAATACCTTAAAATCACCAGCCCATAGCAGTAAGGCCATTATTAATCACCACACCCTTAACACACAAACCCCACCTCTCACTGCTGACTCACATTAATGAGCGCATTGTGCAGATAGCAAGAGTGGGACATATTCAGTTTATGCAAATGAAACAAGACCAATTAATATTTGAGGAAAAGTGCCAGGTCCATGATGTCAGTCAAAGAAAACCTACATTTCACAGTTGTCAGGATCTGGGAAAAATAAATCCACTTTTAAAATCTCCTTCTTCAAACATTACATGCGTCCTCCGGCAGAGTAACGTGCTCTTTACCAGAGCAGACAGAAACGGCGAGACGTAACAAGGGCCAGTCGAATCTGACAGATGTCCACTGTCCTTTCGCTACAGATGGAAGGCCTGGAGGAGACAGTAAAGTCCTTCAGAGCCCAGAGGGAGGTGTTTTGTGAGCTGAACTCCATCAGTGAGGTCAGTCCACACAATGTCCAAGCTCCTAAAACTGGAGGATTGTTTTGGGCTGAACAAAGGCAACCTCATCCAGGTCCCTACCACGGAGCAATAGACTGAGCTTTATTTGACTGACCAAGGTCAAACGGCTCTGAAAAGACAACTACAGATGAGCAGGGACACAACGGTATGGTCTACGTTCCTTCATCTTCTGTAAGTGCTTCAACCTGATGAAGGTCATAGGTCAGGTGTTGATCCAGAGTCAGGGAGAGCGAGGCAGGAACAAACTGGACGCTTTAAACACCAGTAACTCATAGTTTATTCACATAGAGCTTCAACCAGTTCATCAAAGTCCCTTTTTGAGTGCATTAGTGCATTATACTGTGGATCTTTCCAGGCTGTTATTGTAAATAAGGATATGGTCTTAATGACTTCATTAAATTAAAGGTCGTTCTGATTCTGTTCCACTTCTAACGTCACGTGCAGAGACTTTAGAATGGCCCCGCCCCCTCGTCTGAGTCTGTCCAATCACAGCGCTGGACCCGTGTTTATGTGAGAGCTCAAAGACGAGGTTAAATGCAGCAAAACAGACACAACGAGCGCGGAGAAATAAGAGCACTGAGTAAAAACAGAGAAGAAAGAGAACAGAGTGAAAACGGCTAAAAACCAGAGCTTCTGCTCCTCGCTCCTCACTGCTGTGCGCTCGGGGTCGGGGTGAACAGCGAGCGGCTCGTTATCATTTAAAGGAACAGGTGCTGAAAGCGGGCGTTCTGAACAGGGCTGTTTACACAGGGGGAGAACACTGCTGTGGGGCTTGTGGGGTTTGGAACAAAGCAGGTCACAGACGTTTCATTAAGAAACAGAACTATGCTCCACTGTGGAGGGGGGTGTCCTCTTTAAAGGATGAGAACAAATGACAAAACAAATGATTAAATGAATGAATTAATTCATTCATTCATTTTCTGTAACTACTTATTCTGGTTCAGCATCACTCACACAGTGACTCACACACTCACCCAGTCACGCACACACTCACCCAGTCACTCACACACTCACCCAGTCACTCACACAGTCACTCACACACTCACCCAGTCACTCACACACTCACCCAATCACTCACACAGTCACTCACACAGTTACTCACACACTCACCCAGTCACTCACACAGTCACTCACACAGTCACCCAGTCACTCACACACTCACCCAGTCACTCACACACTCACTCACACAGTCACTCACACAGTCACACAGTCACTCACACACTCACCCAGTCACTCACACACTCAACCAGTTACTCACACCTGTGGACAGATTCACACTGTCACTCACCCACTCACTCACACACTCACCCAGTCACTCACACACCCACTCACTCACACACTCACCTAGTCACTCACACACTCACACAGTCACTCACACACTCACACAGTCACTCACACACTCTCCCAGTCACTCACACAGTCACTCACACACTCACACAGTCACTCACACAGTCACCCAGTCACTCACACACTCACCCAGTCACTCACACACTCTCCTAGTCACTCACACATTCCCTTAGTCACTCACACACTCACCCAGTCACTCACACAGTCACTCACACACTCACACACTCACCCAGTCACTCACACACTCACTCACACACTCACACAGTGACTCACACACTCAACCAGTCACTCACACACTCAACCAGTCACTCACACAGTCACTCACCCAGTCACTCACACACTCACACAGTGACTCACCCACTCACTCACACACTCACCCAGTCACTCACACACCCACTCACTCACACACTCAACCAGTCACTCACACAGTCACTCACACACTCACCCAGTCACTCACACAGTCACTCACACACTCACGCAATCACTCACACACTCACCCAGTCACTCACACACTCACCCACTCACTCGCACAGTCACTCACACACTCACCCAGTCACTCACACACTCACCCAGTCACTCACAGAATCACTCACACAATCACCCAGTCACTCACACAGTCACTCACACACTCACTCACACAGTGACTCACACACTCACCCAGTCACTCACCCAGTCACTCACACACTGACCCACTCATACACACTCACCCAGTCACTCACCCAGTCACTCACACACTCACACACTCACTCACACCTGTGGACAGATTCACACTGTCACTCACCCACTCAGTCACACACTCACCCAGTCACTCACACACTCACCCACTCACACACTCACCCAGTCACTCACACAGTGACTCACACACTCACCCAGTCACTCACACACTCACCCACTCACTCACACAGTCACTCACACACTCACACAGTCACTCACACACTCTCCCAGTCACTCACACAGTCACTCACACACTCACACAGTCACTCACACAGTCACCCAGTCACTCACACACTCACCCAGTCACTCACACACTCTCCTAGTCACTCACACATTCCCTTAGTCACTCACACACTCACCCAGTCACTCACACAGTCACTCACACACTCACACACTCACCCAGTCACTCACACACTCACCCAGTCACTCACACACTCAACCAGTCACTCACACAGTCACTCACCCAGTCACTCACACACTCACACAGTGACTCACCCACTCACTCACACACTCACCCAGTCACTCACACACCCACTCACTCACACACTCAATCACTCACACACTCACCCAGTCACTCACACACTCACCCAGTCACTCACACAGTCACTCACACACTCACGCAATCACTCACACACTCACCCAGTCACTCACACACTCACCCACTCACTCACACAGTCACTCACACACTCACCCAGTCACTCACACACTCACCCAGTCACTCACAGAATCACTCACACAATCACCCAGTCACTCACACAGTCACTCACACACTCACTCACACAGTGACTCACACACTCACCCAGTCACTCACCCAGTCACTCACACACTGACCCACTCACTCACACACTCACCCAGTCACTCATACACTCACACACTCACTCACACCTGTGGACAGATTCACACTGTCACTCACCCACTCACTCACACACTCACCCAGTCACTCACACACTCACACACTCACACACTCACCCAGTCACTCACACAGTCACTCACACACTCACCCAGTCACTCACACACTCACCCACTCACTCACACAGTCACTCACACACTCACCCAGTCACTCACACAGTCACTCACACAGTCACTCACACACTCACCCAGTCACTCACACAATCACTCACACATTCACCCAGTCACTCACACACTCACCCACTCACTCACACACTCACCCACTCACTCACACAGTCACTCACACACTCACCCAGTCACTCACACACTCACCCAGTCACTCACACAGTCACTCACACACTCACCCAGTCACTCACACATTCACCCAGTCACTCACACAGTCACTAACACAGTCACACACTCACCCAATCACTCACACAGTAACTCACACACTCACACATTGACTCACACACTCACACAGTCACTCACCCACTCACTCACCCAGTCACCCAGTCACTCACACACTCACCCACTCACTCACACCTGTGGACAGTTTCACACTGTCACTCACCCACTCACTCACACACTCACCCAGTCACTCACACACTCACCCAGTCACTCACACCTTTGGACAGTTTCACACTGTCACTCACCCACTCACTCACACACTCACCCAGTCACTCACACACTCACCCAGTCACTCACACACTCACCCAGTCACTCACACACTCACCCAGTCACTCACACACTCACCCAGTCACTCACACCTGTGGACAGTTTCACACAGTCACTCCAACTACCAGTGTGTCTGACTGTGGGAGTAAAGCGGAGCATCCGGAGGAAACCCACACAGACACAGGGAGAAGACAAAGTAACCCGAGGCTGTCACTAAACCTACAACTCCAGAACCCTGCAGCAGTGAGACAGTGACACAGCAGCGCCACCATGCTGCGTAAAGCAACTCCAGCGAAGAGATAAAGCACGGCTTACTGCTCATTTAAGAGACGTTCAGGTCGGTTCAAGGCAAGGGGAGGTGAAGAATGAACAGAGGAGTGTTGAACAAGTGAAATTTTCTTTTCTCTCCGCGGAGACACACCGCGGCCGAGGGAGAGTCCCCAGGCCCAGGGTCTGACACTCGGTCAAAGACGCTTTTGTATCAAAGTGTGAAGCATAATCAGACGACTGTTACAGCTCAGTCCTGCAGAGTGACTCTTACAGTACAGCGTGTAATTATAGCACACACACACACACACACACACACACACACACACACACACACACAAACACACACACACACACACACACACACAGCGTGGTGTCCAAGGCAGTGGGAGTTCCGTCTGCTCTCCCTGAATGGACTCTTTCTCTCTCTCTACATGTTTGTGGTGTCACACTAGAATTAATAATCACACACATACACACACACACACACACACACACACACACACACACACAAGAATGTGTATTTATAGATAAATCTGATAAATACAGATCTATTGATGTTAATAAAGGACTCAGCTCTCACTTCTTTGTAAAAGGACAGGGTTGTTTTGTGATGACTTCATCAGTGACTCCCATCCTGAAGGGGTCAGAACACACTTGGAGGTCTGGAAGAGGTCCCGAGGGACCTCTCTCTCTCTCTCTCTCTCTCTCTCTCTGTCTCACATACACACACGCGCGCGCACACACACACACAGAGGATGATCAGCACTGAAGCTACTCTTGCTGAAGGGAGCTTTAATTATAGTTTTCAACTCCTCACAGCTACAGTCCATTAGAGCTTCCTTAAATAGATACAGTTACATCTACAGCAGCATCACCTCGACCCTGAGACCCTCCAGAGCTGACGAAGGATTAAAAACCTATTGAATCCTGACCTTAAAAACAACACATCCCCCTCTTCTCCACGGAGGAACACAGTTCTGTTTCTTAATGAAACGTCTGTGACCTGCTTTGCTCCAAACCCCACAGAAACACTCAGAGACACCTTCTTATATGAATCAGAGTTTATTATAAAATCTCAACAACTTTGAACACGTTTCTTTCTGATTCATTCACTGTCTGTGACCCTTATCCAGTTCAGGGTGGTGGTGGGTCCGGAGTCTACCCAGAATCAGTGGGTCTAAGGCAGGAACACACACAGGAGGGGGCACAAGTCCTTCACAGGGCAACACACACAGACACACACACATTCACTCACACTCTCACACCTACGGATACATTTGAGTCTCCAATCCACCTACCAACTTGTGTTTTTGGAGCATGGGAGGGAACCGGAGCACCCGGAGGAAACCCACGCAGACACAGAGAGAACACACCACACTCCTCACAGACAGTCACCCGGAGGAAACCCACGCAGACACAGAGAGAACACACCACACTCCTCACAGACAGTCACCCGGAGGAAACCCACGCAGACACAGGGAGAAAACACCACACTCCTCACAGACAGTCACCCGGAGGAAACCCACGCAGACACAGGGAGAACACACCACACTCCTCACAGACAGTCACCCGGAGGAAACCCACGCAGACACAGGGAGAACACACCACACTCCTCACAGACAGTCACCCGGAGGAAACCCACACAGACACAGAGAGAACACACCACACTCCTCACTGCCGTCACTGAAAGGAAAGTCTGGTCACAACATGGTGACAAATTGTGTGTGTGCCTGTGTGCCTGTGTGCCTGCGTGTGTGTGTGTGTGTGTGTCAGGCAGAAAAGGCTGTTAGAGAAGATGAATGTACTCTGTTTATATAAGTGGTATAACCTCCTATATCCTAACCTCTTCAACCTCACCAGCACTGACCCGGAGGTCACACCACAGAGAGGCGGAGAACAGAGGAAAGCTCATTAAACGCAGCAGAGGGAAGAGAGAGAGAGAGAATACAGACAACAAGAAATGAACAAGTGAGGAGAGGAAGGACCAGAGAGGGGAAGGAGGAGGAGGAGGACAAGAAGAGTTCAGGGCTGAGGAGAGGAAACAGTGAGAGAGAGAGAGAGAGAGAGAGAGAGAGAGAGAGAGAGAGAGAGAGAGAGAGAGAGAAGAAAGTAAAGAAAAAGAGAGGTAAGGAAGGTCTTTCGTAAACATCATTATCTGCCCTGGACTCAACTGCAGCTCACGGTCATTTACTGATAAGAGAAACTTTCCAGTAGTGGTTCATCTAATTAATGAGCACTTAGAGCCAAACCATGCCCTAAACTTCTTTGAGAGATAGAGAGAGAGAGAGAGAGAGAGAGAGAGAGAGAGAGAGAGACTGCTAGTTTGTGTCAGAGCTCCCGCACCTGGACTGCAGTTACACCACCTCAGTGAGGAACTGTTTTCAATGAACCATTACATCCCCTTTTAAAGCATGTCAGCAGCACAACAGCAGAGGTTATAACTCAGTTATATAGTTTGTTTATAGTGACTTAAAACAGTATAACCTCCCAAATAGCCCAAATAACCTCCCATGTAATACAGCACTAAAACAAGCAGTCTGATATTCCCTGCTCATAGAAAATAACAGTAAGGACATGTAACACCACACAACCGAACTCCTCCATAGAATATTAAAGACTGTGGTTTATCAGCTGTGGCATGTCGTGTGTTGTGTGTGTGTCGGTGGATATTGTTTTTATTTGTTCAAGAAAGTGCACATATACTATATATATATTTGTTTGGTTAATTATTACTCATTAGAGTAATGCCAGAGGTGGTAGGCCATGATTGAAGTGCCCTTGAACAAGGCACCTAACCCCCAACTAATCCCCGGGCGCCGTGGCTAGGGCTGCCCACCACCTCTGTAGAACATGTAGTCTAGAAACAGCCCTGTGTGAGGGCAGAGCCAGGTTACCCTAGCATGTCCAGCGGGTTCTAGATACGATCTGGTGAGCGTGCGGTACGTGCAGCTGGTTTGAGTAGTTTATTGCCACACACTCTGGAGCGCTTCATATTCTACAGTTTAGGGCCATGTTTTGGTCGACACTATTTGTATATTCTCAGCCTCAGAGACAGACAGTCTGATCATTTCAGTGTTAATCAGGCCTCACTGACAGGATGTGTTCTGATTAGCTCTTCGCCTTCTACACATCAAGCATCATTTTGTGTCAGTCACACTCCTTTTCCTGCAGCAGTGGGCAGTTCTTTACCACATTAAGTGAGGAAAGGTACCAGACTCTCCCTAGAGACCCTCGAGACTATTTAAGACTCTTTCTATAAGTAAAATTCAGATACTTTTAAGGAAGTCTGCAGGTAATGACTGTGGCATAAGAACAATGAGCTGCACACACTCCATTCATTACCTAGCTTAGCTTCAAGCATCCTTGTAGCACTGATGAATTAGCCTGCTAACAACAGTCTCTCTCTCTCTCTCTCTCTCTCTCGCAGTGAATATTTTAATAACAAAAACAAGCTTTAATTCTTCCTTGAGGTCTGAATGTAAATCCAAGAGATATGAAATTCAAATAAACGCCACACTCCCAAACCTCAGCAGTTTAATTTCCCCGCACTCTGCTGCAGCACTGCCACAAAATAAATAATGAAGTAATAATTGATATAAAACACAAGACAGAAATATGTTTTAAAGTCTGTGAGTAGAAACTGGATTGTATCCTGTTGAGTCTTTTACACTTGGACATAAGCTGTCTACAGTTGATCAGAATGAAATCAGGTTACTCTGTGAAACAGAATCTGCTCTGTACACAGCACCCATCTGTTTATCCATTTGGCATCTTCCTGGGGAGGGGCTTTGGTTGTAATGGGAGGGGTTTCAGTTGTAGTGGGAGGAGTTTCAGTTGTAGTGGGAGGGGTTTCAGTTACAGTGGGAGGTGTTTCGGTTGTAGTGGGAAAGGTTTTGTAGTGGTTGGGTGTCGTGGTGGGAGGTGTGTCATTTTTGGTTGTGCTGGGAGGGGTTTCTACTGTATTGGGAGGGGTTTCAGTTGTAGTGGGAGGAGTTTCGGTTGTAGTGGGAGGAGTTTCAGTTGTAGTGGGAGGGGTTTCAGTTACAGTGGGAGGTGTTTCGGTTGTAGTGGGAAAGGTTTTGTAGTGTTTGGGTGTCGTGGTGGGAGGTGTGTCATTTTTGGTTGTGCTGGGAGGGGTTTCTACTGTATTGGGAGGGGTTTCAGTTGTAGTGGGAGGAGTTTCGGTTGTAGTGGGAGGGGTTTCAGTTATACTGGGAGGAGTTTCGGTTGTAGTGGGAAGGGTTTTGTAGTGGTTGGGTGTCGTGGTGGGAGGTGTGTCATTTTTGGTTGTGCTGGGAGGGGTTACTACTGTATTGGGAGGCTATATGTGGTTAGTGTGGGACAGTGGTAACACCATTGGCTCCCATGTGACACCTAGGTTCATTTCCAGGTCCGGTCAACCAGTCTGTGCTACACCAATAAGAGTCCTTGGGCAAGACTCCTAACACTGGCGTACCTGTAATTCCAGTAACCCTATAAGTCGCTCTGGTTAAGAGCATCTGCAAAAATGCCATGGATGTAATTAATGTAAACCATTAATGTAACCAGGTGTAAATGGCTCATTGACATGCAGCTGCTTGTTACTTATTCAGCTGCTCATTCAGTTATTTCTTTGGAGCATTTTTTTCTTATTAAAATAAAGCATAACAAGGTGTTTATAATCATTTCACTACCAAAAGCCAACACAACAACAACAACATCGCTGTGCTGCTTGGATAGCAGTCTAAATTCAGATCGCTGCACATCACTGTCACTTTAGCTGGAGGCTGTAGACACAGACGTCCTGGAACTGCGCTCCATACAGGACCCACCTGATAAATAATTACACCGTAGAAGCATTTCCTCTTCTCATTACTGAGTCATACAACATGGGCTGACGTCTACAGCGTCAGAATCTCTCAGTCTTCCACGCTCTGCGTCTACTGAACGAAGGACGGCGCTGCTGGAAAGTCAAGGTCATATGAAGTGATTCCACAGAGGCACAGAGACAGCTGCTGCCTCCAGATGCCCACAGATTAGTCCCAAATTTACCACAACCATTTAGAAAGATTAGAAAGAATTTCAGCAAGAAATTAATCAAATAATGTGTGTGTTTCTGAGTTGTCAGCTGTTTTGGGAAACAGCCCTAAGTTAAAACTTTTCATTGAGGCTCAGTTAAAATATTCCAAAAAATTCTCTGAACAACTTCAACAAAACAGCTGCATCTGAGACACCCACACTACACTAATGTCCACTCACACCGTGAGGAAACTTATAGCTGAATTTATAAAGTGAGGGAATGTAATAAACCAAAGACAGGAATTATTAAATGCAATGTTTATGATTGTGGGAAAAACAAGTGAGTAAGTAGCGACTGTATCTTTTAAGGTGGAGCGGTGTGTGAGAGTAAGAAGTGACTGTATCTTTTAAGGTGGAGCGGTGTGTGTGAGAGTAAGAAGTGACTGTATCTTTTAAGGTGGAGCGGTGTGTGTGAGTAAGAAGCAACTGTATATTTTAAGGTGGAGCGGTGTGTGTGAGTAAGAAGCGACTGTATCTTTTAAGGTGGAGTGGTGCGTGTGAGTAAGAAGTGACTGTATCTTTTAAGGTGGAGCGGTGTGTGTGAGAGTAAAAAGTGACTGTATCTTTTAAGGTGGAGCGCTGTGTGTGAGTAAGAAGCAACTGTATATTTTAAGGTGGAGGAGTGGTGTGTGTGAGTAAGAAGCGACAGTATCTTTTAAGGTGGAGCGGTGTGTGTGAGTAAGTAGCGACTGTATCTTTTAAGGTGGAGCGGTGTGTGGGAGTAAGAAGCAACTGTATATTTTAAGGTGGAGCGGTGTGTGTGAGTAAGAAGCGACTGTATCTTTTAAGGTGGAGCGGTGTGTGTGAGTAAGAAGCAACTGTATATTTTAAGGTGGAGCAGTGTGTGTGAGTAAGAAGCGACTGTATCTTTTAAGGTGGAGCGGTGTGTGTGAGTAAGAAGCAACTGTATATTTTAAGGTGGAGCGGTGTGTGTGAGTAAGAAGTGACTGTATCGTTTAAGGTGGAGCGGTGTGTGTGAGTAAGAAGCAACTGTATATTTTAAGGTGGAGCGGTGTGTATGAGTAAGAAGTGACTGTATCGTTTAAGGTGGAGCGGTGTGTGTGAGTAAGAAGTGACTGTATATTTTAAAGTGGAGCGGTGAGTGTGAGTAAGAAGTGACTGTATCTTTTAAGGTGGAGTGGTGCGTGTGAGTAAGAAGTGACTGTATCTTTTAAGGTGGAGCGGTGTGTGTGAGTAAGAAGCGACTGTATCTTGTTGGTGTCTGAAGTGTAAATTGTCTGTAAGTGTTTATTCACTGTTTGAATTCCCACAGAAACTCATGTGTAACTCGAGCTGTTTAGTTTTGTAGCACTTTCGCTCTGTGTTTACTTTCATGCAGTTAGCGCTCTCCTGAATTTAGAGTCAGTTCCACCTTAAGTAATGTAACTGTAACAGCAGAAATAAGTCAGTGTTACCCCCCTATGGAGCAGGAATAGAGCAACATCCTCATCTCGGTTGATGTGCTTTTCATCGTTGTCTAAAAACCTCCGTATGGTGTTTCTCTGCCGTGAGCAGAGAGAGAGAAAGCCTAGCACCAGACCCAGACACTTTTTTTTTTAAATAATTTTCAGCACCTGTTCCTTTAAATCATAATACACCCCAAACCCGCACAGCAGTGAGGAGCAAAAGCTCTGTTTTTAAAAAGAAGATTTGAAAGCCCCTAAAATCATTTCCAGCAGCAGGAAAAGAATTCACAGAAGAGGATAATTATTTGAAAATAAATAAATAAATTAAATGATTAATCACAGGAGGGTTATTCCTGTGACAGACCCTGACTAATGAAGGGGGACTAAACGGAGCGATGAACTGATTTCCTCTGCAGCGTTCTTGAGGAAACCGAGAGAGCTCTGCTCCACTTTGGGCCTGTGATTGATCACAGTTCAGGAGAGATTTACAAGCCTAAAACCAGCTCTGCCCCGAGCCCATTCTGACGTGATTACCAACTCAGACACAGCCAGCCAAACAGGACCCCCCCGGATCATTCACTCCCCACAGCCCCAGGCCTGGGCACTCTGAGAGGCAGGGACAGTCCGGGGAAATCTTCTGGAGCTTTGTGTGAATACAGAGCCGATGTGTTCAGACAGTGGACTCCTCCTCCTGATGATGCTAGAAAACTGTACTGAAAAATGATTAAAGCTCAATTACAGACTGTAGTCTATCTGTTGCTCTGCATGCTTTCTAATCCCCATTTCCCCCTGTTCTTCAGCGCTCAGGACCCCCTGGTGTAGAGTGGATCAGACACAGCAGTGCTGCTGGAGTTTTTAAACCCCTCAGTGTCTGGACCGAGAACAGTCCACCGACCAAAAACATCCAGCCGACAGCGTCCTGTGTCACTGATGAAGGACTAGAGGACGAGCGACACACACTGTGCAGCGACAGATAAGCTACTGTCTCTGACTTTACATCTACAAGGTGGACCAACGAGGGAGGAGTGTCTCACAGAGTGGACAGAGAGTGGACACAGGGTTTAAAAACTCCAGCAGCACTGCTGTGAAGCTGTGGAGGTGATGAAGATGTGAGGGGTACCTCCTCAGTCAGGGAGTGTGTAATGAAGCAAGTGTAGCTCACAACAGCATCAGTTCATCAAAGACCTTGAAGCTAACTTTAGACTCCAAAGGGGGGCTATTTTTATCCTAGCCACTTAGATGACACCATTTCTCCACCCTCCTCCTTCTCCTCCTGTTCTTCCTCCCCATTGGGAGAGTTCAGTCTGCAGTTTCTCTCGGGCCTAGTTTGTCTTCGTTAGCAGCTAAGCTAAGGCCCCTCTGCATGATGGATTTCCGGAAGTGTCCCTGTTGCAGATGTTGTCTTCAGTAGAACGTGGAGCATTCCTCCACTCACCAGCAGGGAGTACTCCGCCACCGCAGACTGAGCTTTCACTCAGTGAGAGCACACAGCCTTCAGTATAGTATGTGTCAACACACTGCTCCATAACCACACGCCTGAAGCAACACCGTTCTCTTCCAACCTTCAGCTGACCTGCTCAGCCCTGGGGAGATATGCCGAAGCCCAGAGAGATGGCAACCAGGAGCTACGCTGCTTGTTGCTGGGGCAATAAATGAGAGACTGCTGCTTTTAATAGAAACCTGTGGCTTTTCTGAGGTACAGGAGGAGTAAGGATGTTTAATGAAAACCTACTGCTTGTATTCGAGATCCACCAACCCACACACTGTGAAACAAGGCTCCAGTCAGTTTTTTGTTCGCTGCCTAAGTCAGAAAACATGGAATAAAACGAGCTGTTGTTCTGATTCAACACCACGGGATCATCTGAGTCTGTCCAATCACAGCGCTGGACCCACGTTTATGCAACAGAACAAAGACGAGGTTAAACAAGAAGAATCAGGAATAAACAGACATGGAGAAATCTGAAAAATCAATTAATCAAGAGTGGAGAAATGAGAGAAGAAGGCAAAGCTGGTGTAAATAAAAGTGGAGAAAAAAGAGAAATGAATTAACATTATGAACACTAGAAGAGAACTGAACTAAAACTGGGAAAATGAGGAAGGAGAAGAAAATTTGCCAAGTATCAACTGTGAAAACCAAAGATGAGAAAGAAGAGAACTTTGATTAAACTGTGAGAGCAGAGAAAAAGAGAACCAAGCTGTTGCTGTTTGGCTTGATTGTCCTTACTCTGTGTTATGTGTGAGCTGTGTGTGGCTCATTATCACACTGAGCCTGTGCCGAAAGCGAGCGTTCTGTACAGAGCTGTTCAGACGGGGAGAACGCTGCTGTTCCACTGTGGAGAAGGAGGGTCACCTTTAAATGATGTTTATTCGACCCTTTTAAGGGCAATAAACAGTTGTTTACTTGGACACAAGCCTGAGAGGTTGGGTCCCATTCAGTTTCTTTATGGCACTAAGCATCTTTCTTCTGTTGCAGCTTCAGGAACCGTGTGTCAGCTTCATTTAGAGTTTAATCTTCTCTCAGATTGTGATGTCTGATCGCAGAGAGTTAACCTCATCCCCAGTTTCTGTGTTTAAGACGTGTGATGGACGTCCTCCGAGGACACGGTGTGGACCTGTGGGCTGCTGTTATGACACTGAGGCTCGTTATTATCATTCATCACATTCAATTACTCTTTAGTGCCAGGGGGAGCTCATAATCCACAGCGATGCTGTCCTGTCTCCGCCCACCGCTCCTCTCTAACCAATGGGGAAGTGAGCAGCGATTCACTGAGCTAATGGTTAGGAAAGTACCAGGGATGCCCTGCTCCGGAGAGCTGTTGCCATAACAACCACATCCTTCTCAGGGAAGTAAAGTCTGGACTGCGCTCACGAGGTGAACATCGTTTCCATCGTTTCGAGAACGTCAGCATCACTCCGCTTCCTGAGCTCAGCTGCTGTTTCTGCTTGGAGTGATGAGGAAAACCTGATCTTTCACACTTTAAATGAGCGGCTTGGTGGAGGCGAGAGGGACACTGCGGGTGATAAGTGTCTCCTCAGGTGCAGAGGCAAACAACTCTGAGAGGTGTGTGTGGAAATTTCACACTCCATGGTAAGCAGTGTTATTGGGTCTAAAAATGGACATTAATGACATGTTCCAAGTCACTGCAGCCTTTGCAGCTTTAGAAGGACGTTGACAACAACAACACACTTCAAAATAAAGTCATGTTCTGTGCTATTTAAAGAACCAGTAATCATCGACTGCCAGCCTTCCAAAAAAATGCTCTCCAACAGAAGCTAAGTTAAGTTCCTGTCAAAAAAAAGCCAAACACTCGACACCGGTCACTACACTTACAGGCTGTAGTCCATCTGTGGCCCTGCATACTTTATTACCCCCTTTCCCCCCTGTTCCTCAGCGCTCAGGACCCCCACAGAGCAGGTGTGATGTGGTGGTGGATCATTCTCAGCGCTGCAGTGACACTGACGTGGTGGTGGTGTGTTAGTGTGTGTTGTGCTGGTGTAGAGTGGATCAGACACAGCAGTGCTGCTGAGCACATCTGCAGTTCTCTTACTGCCCAGATCTGGCCTTGAATACAGTCTGGCTGCCTCGACTCTACAGCTCCACCTTAGTTGTGGAAAAATCTGCCCGGCCCATACAACACGCGCCACGAGAATCAAAAATGAGACAGATCAGACTCGAGCGTGTCTGCTATCTGTCTGTCAGAATGAGTTCAATCACAGATGTGGTTGTTTTGCACCTAAGGTTCAGTTCTCCACTAGATGAATGCAGAAGGCTTTCGGGAAATTTGGGAGAAATCCCAAGTCAGACTTGTTTTTCCAACATCGCTTCCTTCTTCTCTCAGGCCTCAGCAGATGAAGCCTCCAGAAGTTGCTAGAATAAAGGAAGAGTTATTTTTCAAAGGCTTCTCTGAGAATGGAAAGTTACCGTTCCTGTCATTAATGAGAAGCTGGTGGAAGGAAGACAGACGTTTAATAAGCAACAGAAAGAAAAGCCCAGTGGGTTCCTCTAATGCTAATCTCCTTTGTGCTAAGGCTAACGCTATTATTAGCAAAACCTCAACAAACCTGGAGTCGGCTCTTTTGGAGATACACAATAATGTGCACAAAGCTACTGACCGGGACTTTACAAAATTATAAAGTGTATATTCACAGCAACGTTTGCCTAAAGGATTAAAAATAAAATGTGATCATTAGATTAACAAGAGAGTGTGAAAAGACAGTATGTTACTTTTAGCCCTTTACTACTAACGTGGAACCTGTTCCCGTTCCTGAACCTAATGTAAATCCGTTTGGCATCTTTCCACCGACATAAACAGGTTCCTGAGCCAGAGAACTTAGTTACCAGCTGGAACCAAAGAACAGTGGCTTCTTCAACGAGAACCGTGGTGCTGTCTGTAGGCGAGTGGAGAGATAAAGAAGCCCCAGAAAGAGCTCAGAGCCTGAAATAAAGCGTGTCGCCACCATGAAGCTTGACGGGTTGTTTACAGAGAGTTATATCGTCCTCCATGGGGTTCTGGGTAAAGGCCAGAGAACCAGATGCTTGTGGAGAATCAGCGTGGCTGTGTCTGAATCACAGAACCCAGAGGTGGTTCACTTGATAGAACATAAACAGAACCAGAGTTCTCGTGGTGGAAAAGTGCTGTCAGAAGCATCTTTCACATTCTGTTAGACCCCAGTGTCCACATGTTCAACACTGACATTTTCATCACAAGGCAGTGTAAAGTCCTAATATCGGAAACAGCACGGCTTATGTTTATTATCCATTATTGTGCTGTTATTGTGTTTGGAATTAGTCTGCAGTATTTCATTCATTCATTCATTATCTGTAACTCTTATCCAGTTCAGGGTCACGGTGGGTCCAGAGCCTACCTGGAATCATTGGGCGCAAGGCGGGAATACACCCTGGAGGGGGCGCCAGTCCTTCACAGGGCAACACAGACATACACACATTCACTCGCACACACACTCACACCTACGGACACTTTCGAGTCGCCAACCCACCTACCAACGTGTGTTTTTTGGACTGTGGGAGGAAACTGGAGCACCCGGAGGAAACCCACACAGACACAGGGAGAACACACCACACTCCTCACAGACAGTCACCCGGAGGAAACCCACGCAGACACAGGGAGAACACACCACACTCCTCACAGACAGTCACCCGGAGCGGAAATCGAACCCGCTCCAGGCCCCTGGAGCTGTGTGCCTGCGACACCTACCTGCTGCGCCACCGTGCCGCCCTGCAGTATTTCATCTCTAACATTTTTCTTATTAAAATTTTTAGATTTGTGATTAAAACAAAGTGTAAAATCTTCATTAAAATGGAGATTAACTGTCATTCACCCGATGCACATAAGTCACAGAGTACAAATGAATTAAAAACTGTAATTTACCATCAGCTGATGCTTGTTATTCCTACTGAAGATTAGGAACATGCAAATTAAGAGACTTCACAACAGACTCTGAGCTTAAAATGTGCATCATTTACTAATAATATCCTATTATATCATGAGTAGAGTGTTAAAAAGCCATTGTTTCGTTCTGGTCGACAGGTAAACAAGTGGATGAGTCTGATCCAGCTTTAGCAGGACTGGTACAGTGTGGGTGGAGGATCAGTTCTGCTCATTTGTGTTATTGTTTTATTACCAGTGTGTCACACACAATCCTCAACAAAGCAATAGATGCTGGATTGGTGCAGTCACACAGAGAGAGAAAGAAAGAGAAGAAAGGCAGAAGAAAGGAAATGCAGCAGGCTGGTGATGGCAAGATGAAAGTCATCCAGACAAGCCTCATTACAAACAAACGGCAGGCCGCGCCGACAGAGCACATTAACAACTGTGTTCATACTGCGGAGATCAAACTGTCTACCTCACACATCCTGACTCCTGCTTTCTGATTAGCCTCGCTCAGAAAATCCTTCTCTCTCTCTCTCTCTCTCTCTCTCTCTCTCTCTCTCTCTCTCTCTCTCTCTCTCTCTCTCTCTCTCTCTCTCTCTCTCTCCCTCTCTCAGGCTGCTTCAGTGTGACCGGTCTTGTGAAGTGATTGCACAAATGTCAGGGCGGACTGGACCCAATTCCTTGAAAGTATCACTGAGTACTAGAACTCACTGCAGAACAGGACGCACGTTTTATATATATATATATAAAGCTTTGCTGGTCTGCTGCGATATTATTACGGTGAGCAACTGGAATCTGATCCATCTTTTCAGATTCCTGAAGTCTGATCTTTCACTGTTCAAAACAAAGTCTGGGGCCATCGAGACCACATCACTTCGCAGCTATTTCTGTAGCTTTTCATGATCAGGCTACTGTCTCATAGAATGAGGAGAGACCTATAAACCACAACCAGAAATAGATCGACAAATAGACTCCATAAACACACTTTATATCAATGATAAAGTTGGACAAAAGTTAAATAATCTCACAGAATGAAACTCCCAGTGAAAGAAATCTGCAGTTTTTATGTTTCTGATATAAACATGTTACAGTACTTTTTTAGTGATTTTGCACATTAACGTAGGCCTCTTGAGCCCACTAACCCACACACTGTGAAACAAAACCCCCCAGTCAGTTTTTAAGAGATGGTTCCCAAGGTTAAAATCTGCAGGTCATAAAACAGAGGCTGTGCAGAGAGACTACCCGATCAGAACGGGTCACCAGCGCCGTAAACCTTGTTTCTTTATGCCCCACTGGAGGAAGACAGGTCTCACAAAAGCAGCAGCTCAAGAGAAAAACTCATAGCAGGTTTCTGTAGTAAATGATGCAGCAGAAAGACGGTGCATTTGACAGATTACACACAGCATCAATTCTAATTATTCACTCAAGGAAAGGTATCTGTGATGCCTCCACACATTCAGTACAGAGCTCACAATTTGGGCAATTTGGCCTGGTATCAGTCATGCGTCAAGAAATCTGATCACTGTTAAAGGCTGTGAAGGTTATTAAACAGTTTACTCTGCTCTAACACGTCTCAACCGCTTTGAGCACAGAAAGTGAATTTTACTTGTAAGCCTGTGGAAATGTGTGCAGTGTTGTGCAAGCCAATATTAAAACGCTGTAGCTATCCAGACACCTGAAACCTTCCACACACACCTCTCTGCTATATTCATAACTGACAAAGTTACACTATATGGCTGACAGTGTGTGGACCCCAGAGCTTTAAGAGCTTCCTTGGTGGAAATATGAGATTTTCAGGCCACCAGGTTTCCTCCACACTAAACTCATAACAACGCACCATGTCTTTACGAAGCTTGCTTTGTGCACAGGGGCACAGTGATCAGACTAGAAACGAGCCCTCTATAAACTGCAGTTTCACTGTTGAAACCATAGAATTTTCCAAAAACCCAGACCAAACGCCCTGTACAACAGTCCCAGGTCATCATCCACGCCCTACCTATCTTTACTGATGGTACCATGTGCTAAAGAACATGAGATGTCCACATACTTTTCCCCGGGGTGTATCTTCATGTAAACGGCAAATCAGATTAGTGCTCATGTCAATATTCTATAATGCTACAATCTCTGTTTTATTCACAGTACTGCAGCTCCATGTCTTGTTTGGCTTTAGCTGGCAAGTGGTGAGGGAGAAACTGGCCGCTGAGCGCTCACTCATTTTGCAGGACGTCTGGGCGCTCAGGCGTGCAGCCTAAACCCTTCAGCCAAAGCAGGACACTGACTATGGAATGCAATTTTAGCACCTCATGCAGACAGCTGTGACGGACCCCTGAGGTTGTAAGCCATGCCATTGGCTGTTACGCAACAGCAGTGCAACAGAGATGAAGGGTCCAGGCTGACCACTGCTACCTCAAATTTCTGAGGTGAAGGTATGAAGGTTTAGGCATGAAATTTACTGTGCTGTGTGACTTGTGTAATTTTGGAGCGATTCTATTGGTCATTCATCATGAGGTTTACACACAGTGGGAAGGACAGCTCTGTGTCCAGATGATGCAGTAAACTACACATCCACACACACAGAGATACAGGCTTTTCTTTGGAGAGTGATGACATGTAAAACGAGAGCAGAGAGTAGAACGCTGAAGCTAATAAACCCTGCAGATCCATCTGCAACACCCCACCCCAGAGAGAGAGAGAGAGAGAGAGAGAGAGAGAGAGAGAGATTAATGAACAACTTGTCTTTGAACAGTAGCATGAGGGGGAGAAGAAAAGGCCTGGAGATTAGACGAGAAGATACGAGGGCGGTTGTTAAGTAACATGCCCCCCCCCCACTCTCTCTCTCTGAAGCCTGGGTCACAGCGTCCCAGGGATTTTGTCTTTCATAATGGATAGTGTATAATGCTGGACGATGAGTTTGTGCTCTTCAAAGCCAGGGACAGAGAAAGGTGTGACGACCTTGTTCTTGGAATAAAACCCAAATAGACCAATTTGCAGTGTTAGAGACTTGGAGGAAAGTGTCCGGGTCGGGAACCCTCGACCGTGACCGCTGTACATCAACACGAAGATCCAGAACGAGGTTTAACTCCGTAACTGCTTCTGCTCATCTAGGCAGACTTTTCAGCAGATACTCTAACATTGCTGTGAGGATTTGATTGCATTACATCTCTAACATCAGTGAGGTCTGGTGTTGAATGGTTAGCTCTGGATTACAGAGACCACTCCAGCTCATTCCAAATAAATGGGATGGAGCTCCATCGTTTCAGAAAGCACAGCGGCACGGCTCCAAAGCTGAGGGGATTTATACCTTCGTGTAAATCCCTAAAAGCATAGTGCTGTTAGACTCATGTGCAGCTGCTCCAGAGATAGTCATTGGAATTCATGCAATAGAGGTGATACCAGCCGTGTGCATAACTGAACATCTGTGTTCATCTGTGGTGGGAACATTGTGAAAAGGCAGGAGAGGTGTGGAGCTAGAGGCAGTTACTCACATCTCTGTACACTTACTGCCACTTTAAAGGGGTTACCAGGAATTAATTTATAAAGGTGTCATTCTCATCAACAGAGAAGCGTTTTCAAGATTTAATTGATGACCAGTGAGGGACTTTAACCCTAATGTTCCTTCTGTGGGCGTGTGATAGAGTGAAGCTGATCTGTCAGGGGTCTATCAGCAAAAATGCTGTGTTCTGATTTCTGTTCTTCTGCATGAAAAGGAAAAGTAGCCTTTCATCATTTTGGCCAAAGCTAGGTCTCATAGATCCTCTTGGGCTTAAATATGCTCACATTACTCTGTGCTGCCCCCAAAAGGTCGTCTCACACCTGTTCCCAGGTAGAGCTTTCATTATTTTTGCCCTAGATTTTCCTGCAGGTGTTGCATTTTGTGGGCAGCAGCAAATTATGAAAAACATGGTTTACAATCTATATATCACAGTAAATCACACACACACAAACACACAGAGCAGTGGAGAGCTATCAGCATGGTCAGCAGAGCAGACCGAGTTGGAGAACGATTACAAAGTGTTGAGCAGCACTTCATTCAACTGCATTAAAACAGCAATGTGAGCGCTCTGGACTCTATTAACTGAGCTGACAGACCATGAGGAGAAACAGATATATGGCTTACTGTTCACACACAAACACACACACACTCACACTCACACACACACACACACACTCACACACACACTCACACACACACTCACACTCACACACACACACACACACACACTCACACACACACTCACACACACACACTCACACACTCACACACACACTCACACACACACACACACACACACACTTACACACACACACACATTCACACACTCACACACACTCACACATTCACACACTCACACACACCCACACACTCACACACCTGACAGCAGAATGGACCCAGCAAAGATGGACTATGGGTGGAGAGAGGTCAGAACACTCTGCGTTGTTAATCTGCAGGTTAACACTGGTCTAACCCGCTTCAACCCTCAGAGAGAGAGACAAGAGAGAGAGAGAGAGAGAGAGAGAGAGAGAGAGAATGGACATGCACATGCAGAAAACGAGGACAGAGAGTGTGAGCTGAAGCATGAGCTCGGCCCAGATGAGAAATGAGGAATGAGAAAGGACAGAGACGTCAGAAGGTGATGTTCTGTGAGACACACTGCTGATCTCCTCCTGATGCACATTGCTAGCATGGTCTGAGTGCGAGGTCAAAATCATCAGCAGACAACCACCATCATTTTCCCTGAGCTATAAATCACAGTCGGGGGTTTCACGTCTGCGTAGAGGACGCAATCAGTCCACATCATCAGTCCACACCATCAGTCCACACCATCAGGGTATGGTTCAAGGACCTTAAGCGTCCAAACACTGCACTGCAAATGAGTCATGAAAATAAACCGCTTCGAGGCTGCACCTTATGGAGAAGCTGTTTACGCTAAGGCCATGTTTCACAGCCTTTTCCCGTGCTGTTATTCAGAGCCTTGTGAAAAAGCAGGGCATGGTAACAACGTTCCCAGCAGTGGGAGAAGTTCACCCTTGCTTTACCCTCACTAATAGATAGTTAGCCTCAGTGGGATTCTTCCACACAACTCCATGTGCTTCGTCTTGTCTCTAATGAGGGTGGACCAAGTGGAAGTAGAGTAGTAATCTGTATTTTTTACACTCTAGACCTGTCTTTCTTGCTCTCTTCCCCCTTATTCTTCAGATCCAGCCTGTTCCCAAGTCAGCACTATGCTTGCTGCTGTTCAGGTTGGTTCTGAGGATGTGGTTCTAGGGCAGGACAGGGTCCCAGGGTCCGAGCCCAATCAGCTCACATTCTTTCCCTGATTAAAACCTCCCAGGAGGGAGCAGTGAAGTGAATGCATCAGCTTTAGTTAATCGCTCTCTCTTAAGGCTTTAAACACAGCAGGTGTAACCCGGGCCCTGGGCCAGTGCTGACCCCGGCTGATCCAGGACCAGCTGATATGGCCGACCTCTCAGTCTGAGTTCTACTCTTAATCTGAGCTCTACTCTCAGTCTGAGCTCTACTCTCAGACGACTGAGCTCTACTCTCAGACTGAGCTCTACTCTCTACCTGAGCTCTACTCTCAGTCTGAGCTCTACTCTCTACCTGAGCTCTACTCTGAGTCTGAGCTCTACTCTGAGTCTGAGCTCTACTCTGAGTCTGAGCTCTACTCTCTACCTGAGTTCTACTCTCAGTCTGAGCTCTACTCTCTCTTTGAGCTCTACTCTCTCTTTGAGCTCTACTCTCTACCTGAGCTCTACTTTCTACCTGAGCTCTACTCTCAGTTTGAGTTCTACTCTATACCTGAGCTCTACTCTGAGTCTGAGCTCTACTCTCAGTCTGAGCTTTACTCTCTACCTGAGCTCTACTCTTAATCTGAGCTCTACTCTCAGTCTGAGCTCTACTCTCTACCTGAGCTCTACTCTCAGTCTAAGCTCTACCCTCAGTCTGAGCTCTACTCTCTACCTGAGCTCTACTCTCAGGTTGAGCTCTACTCTTGGTCTGAGCTCTACCCTCAGTCTGAGCTCTACTCTCAGTTTGAGGTCTAGGATCATCCTCAAGTTCACAAGCACATACAGGACCCCACATATTTTTTGTATAATATGCAACACCTCTGAGGAGAGAGAGCGAGAGAGAGAGAGAGTTACTGTACACTACACTACACACACACACAGCTACTGTACATTACAAACACACACACACACACACACACAGCTACTGTACATTACAAACACACACACACACACACACACACAGCTACTGTACATTACAAACACACACACAAACACACACACACACACACACACACACACACAGCTACTGTACACTACACACACATCTACTTTACACTACACACACACACACAGCTACTGTACACTACACACACACACACACACAGCTACTGTAAACTACACACACAGCTACTGTACAGTATACTACACTACTATACACACACACACACACACACACACACACACACACACACACACACACATGCACACACACACACACACACACACACACACACACAACAAACTCGGGTGTAACAATGGCGGAAAAAACTGCTGTCAGCCAACACACACACACACACACACACACACACACACACACATACACACACACACACACACACACTATGTGTATGTTTGTAAACAGAGAGGAGTGTTACCTTGAGTGGAGCGTGGCAGTGAAGAACACACTGATGAGAAGCATCACTTTACCCTGCCATCTGCTCACTGAGAGAGAGAGAATACAACAACACACTCTCTCACTCTCTCTCTGTCTGTCTCTGTCTCTCTCACTCACTCTCTCTCCCTGTCTCTCTCACTCACTCTCTCTCTCTCTCTCTCTCTCAATCTGTCTGTCTTTCACTCACTCTGTCTCTTTCTCTGTCTCTCTCTCACTCACACACACTCTCTCTCTCTCTCTCTCTCTCTCTCTCTCTCTCTCTCTCTCTCTCTCTCTCTCTCTCTCTCTTCTCCTCTTGAGATTCCTTATGACAGATATTTCCCAAATCTGGGATTTCCTCTCTCTTCTTCTCCTAGATCTTTCACTGTCGCTTGTCTTTCCTCCTTCCCTCTCTCTCTCTACCACCCCTTTCTTTCTCCCTCTCTCTCTCTCTCTCTCTCTCTCTCTCTCTCTCTCTCTCTCTCTCTCTCTCTCTCTCTCTCTCTCTCTGCAGTAATTCCTCGTGCTGGAGTTTCCCCAAATGCTGGTTGGTAGACAGAGCAGTCCTCTTCCCTGTGCTTCCTGCCTCTGTTCTGACTCTGACTCCCGCTTCAGCTCACACACAAACCACACATACACACACTCACACACTCACACACACACACACACACACATGCTCTCTATCTCCCTCCCTCCCTCCCTCCCTTCCTCCCTCCCACCCTCCCTCCCTCCCACGCACTCACAGACTGCTCGGGCTATTCTTGGTGCCTGTGTCTGTAGAATAGAGGTGAACAGGTGCGCTGCAGGTGAGGGCTGCACTAGTGTGGATCTATTACACAGTGCAAATGTCAGAGACCCGTTAAATCACAGGGAATAAAAGTCATACACAATCATAGTCCTAGAAAGTCAGATATAAAATCATTTCCAGGAGACTTTCAGAGGCGAGAGGTGAGTTTAAACCTGAAACTTAACGGCCTTAGCTTATCTTCTGTGGTAAACTTTTACAAACAAAAAGTAATAACTGAGCATAAGTGCTACTACCACAACACATTTACATCCTTCAGAAAAACACACACACACACACACACACACAGAGAGAGAGAGAGAGAGAGAGAGAGAGAGAGAGAAACATTATTGCATGCTTTCTCTCATTATGCTCCTCACAACTGCACATCATTGGGGTGGGACATGAATGTTTTCTCATGAGTGAGTTTCCAGGCAGTGAAATGAATGAATGATGATCTATAGGACAGAAATTTACTTGAGAAACCCAGTGATACCAGTAATACCAAGAATGGTCTGTAGACGTGGGCATAGTGGGGTGATCTCGTCTCAATCTCAACAGATTCTTAATGGAAAACCCTCCTGAAGATAAAAAGCAGGACGCACCGTCAGTTACTCGTTATTAAACGAGGTTTATTGGTGAACAGTGAACAGCTCAAATAATGTTAGACACAGGCTCCAAATAAACACCACCTGGGACTAATAACAACTGTGAGAAACTTCAGTGAATAAAGCCCAATATCGCTTTAAATACGTTGCAATATTCGGCAACCCTCGTGATGGCAGTGGAGGCTGTGGAACAAACCACTGTGAGGCAGATGAGGGGGGTGTACAGGGGGGTTGCAGTGTATATTAAATAAAAAAATTACTTTTATATTTAAATTCATAGATGATATATATTACATTCATAGACGATCAAAGAGACAGATGAGCTACTGTCTCTGACTTTACATTTACAAGGTGGACCAACGAGGGAGGAGTGTCTCACAGAGTGACAACACACGCTAACAAAGAGCTACAAAGAGCCCTTGATTTTAAGAGACCTTGTATATCGTGTTGAACTGGGCTTTAGCTTCATTCTTTTCAATAGAACTGAGCTCAATTGCAGCTACTTTCACTGTTTCATTGCTCTCTTACTGCATTATGTATAAACACACAGCACAGAGTGGAGAAAAACGGGATGGTGTTCGTATGAATTATTTCTCGTCTGGGGGGGGAGTGAAAGAGAGAGAGAGAGAGAGAGAGAGAGAGAGAGAGAGAGAGGTGTTCTCATTGCATCCTGGGAGTGGAGGAGGCATCTCTGAACAAACCAACCTTCCCTTAAACACTGCGATTCAGTCTGCCATGTAAAGTCACGTTTAGAGAGATGTTTCCTGGCTTTTGGAGAGAGGAGTAGGGCTATATACCACTTCAAATGAAGATTTTTCAGCGTCACACTCCAAGTGGAGGGTCCTGACGCCTTGTGAATCAGCGGCGAGACGCTGTGCAGTGCCCAAGGAGACACACAGATGTCAGTGTTTCCTCCTTTAAACTCTATGACCCCAGTGTATTCTCTGAGTTTAATGTAGTGTCAGTGGATTATGGCCTTTACTTCAGAACGAGCAGAAAACAGCACGAGGAGCAGCTGAGGTCTCTGGAGTTAGCTGTAAACTCACAGTTCCACCTTAAACAGTGAAGTACTTACATTGTAGTGCTTGATGCTACTGCAGTATTTAAGGTGGAACTGTAGTGTGAACAGAACTCTGCAGAATGAGAATCTGAGCTGAGCTCCATGTCACAGAAGAGTGAGGAGAGGGGGGTAATCTCTGATTGTGGAACTCTTCTGAAGGAGAATGAGGCTCTAAATGTAACTAAAGTCCAGAAGCTCCTCTGATATCACTGCAGACTGGTGCAGAGCTGCTACAGAGCGGCGCTAGTCGCCTGGGAATGAAGCGCTGCTCTGTTTTGTTTGTGTTCTGATGAAGTATCAGGGTGTTGAAGGGTCGCCCCCTTTCAAAGAAAGTTGAGAAGGTTGTAAACCTAGGACTCAGAGCAGGAGAAAGCTGGTGTTCTGAAGTGTACCTGGGTAACTGTTGTAACCTGACAGACAGTTAGAGCTGTCCTTCAAGCATGTTGAGCTGTCCAGTTATGTTATATAACCTGCAGAGACACCTCAACACTAGGCTCGGGTGATAACGTAAAGATCATCATCTGTAAAATGATGGTGATGAACAACATATTCCACAATCATTTGAAACGACGTTGTTATTTTGATAAAAGTGCGACCAAACCATGGCCTTTAAGGGTTTGCACAGAGTTCAGTAAACGCTTTCATGTGATGAACTCTGGAACAGTTGTGTCATCACAGAAGCTTTGTTTTTGCAGATGCTCTCTCTCATTTGATCTCCTCCCTGATGTAAACACACTTCCACTTTCCAGTGCAGTGTCCTGCTGATCCCCCACAGAACTCACACCAACACTGCACCCCTTTTATTTATATTTAGATCCTGCTTTCCAGGACATTCAGGGCCTGCTGTGGTTCACTAATCACCAGCACGACAAAATGCAGTGTGGCTTTTATAAATGATGCTGATACACACCGTAAACATCTATTAAAGTCATACTGCGGCAAAATAATAATATACACTTCTGTCCTGCATTGTCCTGCAAACACTCCTCTGAGAGAAACTGAACTCTGCTTTAGGTTTCACTGGAAACTCATAATGCATCACTGTCCCCTCACTGTCCCCTCTCTCAGCTCCACTGTCCCCTCACTGTCCCCTCTCTCAGCTCCACTGTCCCCTCACTGTCCTCTCTCTCAGCTCCACTGTCCCCTCACTGTCCCCTCTCTCAGCTCCACTGTCCCCTCACTGTCCCCTCTCTCAGCTCCACTGTCCCCTCACTGTCCCCTCTCTCAGCTCCACTGTCCCCTCACTGTCCCCTCTCACAGCTCCACTGTCCCCTCACTGTCCCCTCTCTCAGCTCCACTGTCCCCTCACTGTCCCCTCTCACAGCTCCACTGTCCCCTCACTGTCCTCTCTCACAGCTCCACTGTCCCCTCTCACAGCTCCACTGTCCCCTCACTGTCCCCTCTCTCAGCTCCACTGTCCTCTCACTGTCCCCTCTCACAGCTCCACTGTCCCCTCACTGTCCCCTCTCTCAGCTCCACTGTCCCCTCACTGTCCACTCTCTCAGCTCCACTGTCCCCTCACTGTCCACTCTCTCAGCTCCACTGTCCCCTCACTGCCCCTCCCTCAGCTCCACTGTCCCCTCACTGTCCCCTCTCTCAGCTCCACTGTCCCCTCACTGTCCC
Organism: Hoplias malabaricus; assembly: GCF_029633855.1. Lineage (NCBI taxonomy): Eukaryota > Metazoa > Chordata > Actinopteri > Characiformes > Erythrinidae > Hoplias > Hoplias malabaricus. The sequence goes on from NC_089810.1 coordinate 39,895,288, forward strand.
CTCTCTCAGCTCCACTGTCCCCTCACTGTCCCCTCTCTCAGCTCCACTGTCCCCTCACTGTCCCCTCTCTCAGCTCCACTGTCCCCTCACTGTCCCCTCACTCAGCTCCACTGTCCCCTCACTGTCCCCTCTCTCAGCTCCACTGTCCCCTCACTGTCCCCTCACTCAGCTCCACTGTCCCCTCACTGTCCCCTCTCTCAGCTCCACTGTCCCCTCACTGTCCCCTCTCACAGCTCCACTGTCCCCTCACTGTCCCCTCTCTCAGCTCCACTGTCCCCTCACTGTCCACTCTCTCAGCTCCACTGTCCCCTCACTGTCCACTCTCTCAGCTCCACTGTCCCCTCACTGCCCCTCCCTCAGCTCCACTGTCCCCTCACTGTCCCCTCTCTCAGCTCCACTGTCCCCTCACTGTCCCCTCTCTCAGCTCCACTGTCCCCTCACTGTCCCCTCTCTCAGCTCCACTGTCCCCTCACTGTCCCCTCTCTCAGCTCCACTGTCCCCTCACTGTCCCCTCACTCAGCTCCACTGTCCCCTCACTGTCCCCACTGTCCCCTCACTGTCCCCTCTCTCAGCTCCACTGTCCCCTCACTGTCCCCTCTCTCAGCTCCACTGTCCCCTCACTGTCCCCTCTCTCAGCTCCACTGTCCCTTCACTGTCCCCTCTCTCAGCTCCACTGTCCCCTCACTGTCCCCTCATTGCACGAGTGGATCAGACACAGCAGTGCTGCTGGAGTTTTTAAACCCTGTGTCCACTCTCTGTCCACTCTGTGAGACACTCCTCCCTCATTGGTCCACCTTGTAGATGTATCTGTCACTGCACAGTGTGTGTCGCTCGTCCTCTAGTCCTTCATCAGTGACACAGGACGCCGTCGGCTGGATGTTTTTGGTCGGTGGACTGTTCTCAGTCCAGACACTGAGGGGGTTAAAAACTCCAGCAGCACTGCTGTGTCTGATCCACAATGGCCGGTGTATATAGTTTCTGGTCTTTTTATGTACATCAGCCCACAACACTCCCGCAGTGCAGAGGGGGTTTGGAGGGGCGGAGGGGGTTTGGATGCTCTTCACTGTACAAGTATATCATAGTCACTTGAGTTGAGTTGCTATGGAAACTAAGCAGCAGAAACTTGACGAACCTCAGTGCACGGTTGATGAGCTCACGAGGGATTGCTCTTGGGGGTCAGAGGTCGTGGGTATGAGTGACCAATTAAACACATAAATATCCATCTATAAAAAGATAAAGAAACAAAGAGCTACAGAAGTGTGGTCAGAGCAGAGAACGCTCGGGGTGAAGCGCTGCAGTCAGACGTGGGACGAGGCTAAGACAAGCTTCGATGAATATTCTAACTCTTCTTGACAACATAATGAGCAGGGATTAAAAAAAGAAACAATGTGAGCCTCTTCCAATTCTTTTTTAAGTGTGTAATTAGCTTGGTCATTTCAGCGTGAGCAGTAATTACAGCTAATTAGGTGCTGAGTTTGACCACATCTGCTTAGGAGACTCTTAGTAATGTGTTTCACACCAATGTAGAACAAACTTTCAGCAACTGCAGAGAGAGCAGGACCACACCACTCCACTCAACTATACTCAGCCAATCATATGGGAGCAGTCGGATGAAGCTAGGGGACCCCTGCCCCGCCTTCTCTGCATTTACTGGACAACTGCACTTTTCCATCAGCTTCTGTGCAGAGGTAAGGCCACGAATGTAAAGGTCAATTCACGCTTCTGCGTCAAACCTGCACCAAAAGCAGAGTGTAGGTCCCAGATAGACACTTATCCTTCATCGTAGTCTGATGCACCCCTCCCCAGAAACGTAATTACACATCACATGGACACAGACTGTGTGTCTGATTGGTCCAAGCTGAGGAAAGAAGTCCAAAAACACAAACTCCTCTTCTCAACACGACAGAGACGCAGACGGCAGCACAGTCACCGCCAGGGATTTCCACGACAGGAATGAAATGAAAATGCATGGCCATGGGATGCTCTGGTGCAGCTGCACATGCTCAATGGCACCAGGTTGTGGAGCAGTGGGACCACATTCCTCAGTCCTCAGCTGGACCCCCTCGTATACGTCTGGGATGAGTCCGAGTCGGGTTTGTAAGAGACTTCCACTGAAAGTTAATAAGGTTTTCCCTTCTCCTGTAAAGTTACTGTTTTGGGAGATACATGTTTTTAATTGGACAGTGATGATATTTTCCTGTATCTAGGTTTGTGTAGCAATGCTAGTCGATAGCGTATGTATTCATAGATTAAATATTGCATTATTTACAGTCTACGCTGTGGAAGTCTTTCCCTAACACTGTGCTGTACTTAGAGCTGTGGAGAGTGCAGTTACCTTCTCATCTTTTTCGAGTTTTACCACATTATTATGTCAATTTTAAGTCTACTCTGTTTGTATTTGTGCTACTGGCTGCTAAATTTCCTTCGGGATCAATAAAGTATCCGTCCGTCCGTCTGTCTGTCTGGAAGGTGTTACATCAGTCTGATAGTGGTTGATAACAGTTGATCTTGCAGCCGACCTCAAGCACATTACCCAGAGTCTGGGACACAACGTTTACAACAGAGACTCACATCAGCAGCGTAATAACAGAGAGGGCAGTCGCTTTGGAAAGGTAATAACATCCTAGTGTCAACCTTTAATCAGACCCTCAAGCAATGGAATAAGTGATGACGCCTTGTTCTCTGTCACTTCACAGAATGGTACGTTCCTCAGCGTCGATGTAAAGAGTGTGAGGAGGTGCAGTGTCATAAATAATCACATTATATTTTAATACAGGCTCAGTGATGTACAGAGGAGACTGCGCACCTTCAATCAAACCTGGGCTGGAGAATGTCTGTTTATCTGTGTTCTCTCCCACCGTCTGAGCTCACACCGGGGGCCAAGTGTGTAAGCAGGGGTTCACTCGTATTGTGGCTGTGGACATTGTTCAGTGTGAGACTAGATTTCCTTATTGGTGTTCGGCTACGAGGCTGCTTCAATTATTCATCGTGTTGTTCTATTGTGTTTTAAATTAAACCACACACACACACACACACACACACACACTGGCATCAGGGAAACACAAGAACACATGGGGTATACATTTCTCAAAGCTGCACCATGTGACATTAGCATATGAAATGTCTGATTTTGAATCTGCCACTTAGCGATGCCCATTAATCTGCTTCGATTAATTCCATTCATCTCTCTGAGCTAAAAACAACACTCAACTTTCAGTGACTGCAGCCTCATGTTTCGCTGATTAATCCTCAATTTTGAAAAAACACATACTCAGATCATTTCTTCAAAGAAACCAATGAAAATGTGTCAAGGAGCAGGATCAAAGGGACACTCTGGCCATTGGGTGATAAACATGTTTATTTACCTCTTACTGTGGAGCTGTAATGATCTCTAGGGTAAGATTTGCTGGTTTAAAGACAACGTAGATCATTCTGGAGAACTATTGCCTCCCATGTGTGTTCATCCAGAAGCTCTGTATCTTTTAAGGTGGAGCTGTGTGTATGTGTAAGAAGCGACTGTATCTTTTAATGTGGAGCGTTGTGTGTGAGTAAGAAGCTCTGTATCTTTTAAGGTGGAGCAGTGTGTGAGAGTAAGAAGCGACTGTATATTTTAAGGTGGAGCGGTGTGTGTGAGTAAGAAGCGACTGTATCTTTTAAGGTGGAGCGTTGTGTGTGAGTAAGAAGCGACTGTATCGTTTAATGTGGAGTGGTGTGTGTGTATAAGAAGCGACTGTATCTTTTAAGGTGGAGCGGTGTGTGTGAGTAAGAAGCGACTGAATCTTTTAAAGTGGAGCGGTGTGTGTGAGTAAGAAGCGACTGTATCTTTTAAGGTGGAGCGGTGTGTGTGAGTAAGTAGCGACTGTATCTTTTAATGTGGAGCGGTGCGTGTGTGTAAGAAGTGACTGTATCTTGTAAGGTGGAGCGGTGTGTGTGAGTAAGAAGCGACTGTATCTTTTAAGGTGGAGCGGTGTGTGTGAGTAAGAAGCGACTGTATCTTTTAAGGTGGAGCGTTGTGTGTGAGTAAGAAGCGACTGTATCTTTTAAGGTGGAGCGGTGTGTGTGAGTAAGAAGCGACTGTATCTTTTAAGGTGGAGCGGCGTGTGTGAGTAAGAAGCGACTGTATCTTTTAAGGTGGAGCGGTGTGTGTGAGTAAGTAGCGACTGTATCGTTTAATGTGGAGCGGTGTGTGTGAGTAAGAAGTGACTGTATCTTTTAATGTGGAGCAGTGTGTGTGTGTAAGAAGCGACTGTATCTTTTAAGGTGGAGCGTTGTGTGTGAGTAAGAAGCTCTGTATCTTTTAAGGTGGAGCGGTGTGTGAGAGTAAGAAGCGACTGTATCTTTTAAGGTGGAGCGGTGTGTGTGAGTAAGAAGCGACTGTATCTTTTAAGGTGGAGCGGTGTGTGTGAGTAAGAAGCGACTGTATCTTTTAAGGTGGAGCGGTGTGTGTGAGTAAGTAGCGACTGTATCTTTTAATGTGGAGCAGTGCGTGTGTGTAAGAAGTGACTGTATCTTGTAAGGTGGAGCGGTGTGTGTGAGTAAGAAGCGACTGTATCTTTTAAGGTGGAGCGTTGTGTGTGAGTAAGAAGCGACTGTATCTTTTAAGGTGGAGCGGTGTGTGTGAGTAAGAAGCGACTGTATCTTTTAATGTGGAGTGGTGTGTGTGTATAAGAAGCGACTGTATCTTTTAAGGTGGAGCGTTGTGTGTGAGTAAGAAGCGACTGTATCTTTTAAGGTGGAGCGGCGTGTGTGAGTAAGAAGCGACTGTATCATTTAAGGTGGAGCGGTGTGTGTGAGTAAGTAGCGACTGTATCGTTTAATGTGGAGCGGTGTGTGTGAGTAAGAAGTGACTGTATCTTTTAATGTGGAGCAGTGTGTGTGTGTAAGAAGCGACTGTATCTTTTAAGGTGGAGCGGTGTGTGTGAGTAAGAAGCTCTGTATCTTTTAAGGTGGAGCGGTGTGTGAGAGTAAGAAGCGACTGTATATTTTAAGGTGGAGCGGTGTGTGTGAGTAAGAAGCGACTGTATCTTTTAAGGTGGAGCGTTGTGTGTGAGTAAGAAGCGACTGTATCTTTTAATGTGGAGTGGTGTGTGTGTATAAGAAGCGACTGTATCTTTTAAGGTGGAGCGGTGTGTGTGAGTAAGAAGCGACTGTATCTTTTAAGGTGGAGCGGTGTGTGTGAGTAAGAAGCGACTGAATCTTTTAAGGTGGAGCGGTGTGTGTGAGTAAGTAGCGACTGTATCTTTTAATGTGGAGCGGCGTGTGTGTAAGAAGCGACTGTATCTTTTAAGGTGGAGCGGCGTGTGTGAGTAAGAAGCGACTGTATCTTTTAAGGTGGAGCGGCGTGTGTGAGTAAGAAGCGACTGTATCTTTTAATGTGGAGCGGCGTGTGTGAGTAAGAAGCGACTGTATCTTTTAAGGTGGAGCGGTGTGTGTGAGTAAGAAGCGACTGTATCTTTTAAGGTGGAGCGG
>NC_089810.1:39908256-39930756 GCF_029633855.1 Hoplias malabaricus
ATGTATCAGGTATAAGGGTAGCAGGAACATGTGGTGATGCAGAAGCTACACTTGTGGTGGCACAAGCAGGAGGATCAAGCCTGATAATGGTGGAAGTAGCAGTGGAAACACCACAGGGGCCACCAGACGCAGAAGGGGCATCAGAGGTAGAAGGGACAGCAGATGGTGTCATCAGAGCAGGTGGAACAGAGGACTGCCCAGGCATTTCAAGGGTTGGGACAGTTAAATCTTCAAAGTGCAGTGTCTCCACAAAGCCCTCATCTTCTGCCACAGTGAGGTCCTCTGTCTCAAGAGCTGAAATGGCCAATTTACAGTCCTCCAAAACACTGCCAGTCTGTTCATATAGGTACTCCACACCTATGAGTTCTCCTGGAAGAAAAAAGGAAAAGAAACAGTGTCAGATCTAGCCGTCTTTTTTAATTTAAACTTCTCAGAAATTTAAATTAAGGCTTACCTGTATATTTCCGTGGTCCTGTGTAGTCCATCAGTTTTCTCCCTAGCACCTCCTGAGCCAGCTGATTGGCAGCATGCCTCAGCCACTATAGGAGTGGGGCTGCACTTTTCCTGCTGCTGCCATGCTTCTGTATTCATTTCACCTGGCAAGGCTATCCAATAGGTAGGCCTGAAAAAAAGGTGTCGCTTGCCAGGGTTCCTAAAACACATAACAAATTGTATTTTTTATTATTCTTGTTTTATTCATTCATTCATTCATTATCTGTAACCCTTATCCAGTTCATGGTCGCGGTGGGTCCAGAGCCGACCTGGAATCATTGGGCGCAAGGCGAGAATACACCCTGGAGGGGGCACCAGTCCTTCACAGACACACACATTCACTCACACACTCACACCTACGGACACTTTTGAGTCGCCAATCCATCTACCAACGTGTGTTTTTGGAGCGTGGGAGGAAACCGGAGCACCCGGAGGAAACCCACGCAGACACAGAGAGAACACACCACACTCCTCACAGACAGTCACCTGGAGGAAACCCACGCAGACACAGGGAGAACACACCACACTCCTCACAGACAGTCACCCGGAGGAAACCCACACAGACACAGAGAGAACACACCACACTCCTCACAGACAGTCACCCAGAGGAAACCCACGCAGACACGGAGAGAACACACCAGGGAGCGTGTCTCGAACCCACAACCTCAATGAAGATGTGTGACTGTGACACTACCAGTGCCACTGGTTATTGATAAATTTAATCATATAATAAATAGATAAATACAAAACTGAGACAAACTCAGGACAAACAAGGATTATACCAAAAAGCAGGATTTCTGAGAATCCCCGTTTTATGGCATACACTCTACGTACAAAAAAAATAGTTTATAATGAGTCGACTCATTTTGTTCACCTAAACGTGTCGATTCAGAGAATCGACTCGTTCGTGACCGACCAACACTACACTGCTTCAATGGGCGGACGGTAATGTCAGAGCTCGGCCCCGGGGGATTGTTTTGAATTACGTTTCAATTAAATAACAAAAAAAGGGAGAAAGGAAACCGCTATGTCCGAAGAAACCGAGGACTCGAGGACTTTAGAGACGGCGGTGGAGGAGCAGAAAGTGAGTCGAGTTTATTTAAATAAAGAACATTATTTGGTTGTGTCTGTTGTTCCTTTTTTTCCAACACCCAGCTTAACGCTAGCTTTCTATAAACGACGTGAGCTAACGTCAGCTCTGACTCTTATGTAAGCAAAGAAGCACTGTCGTTTTTAAGTTTGTAGTGCTTTGTTTATATATTGACACTTTAACCCATACCCTGATAAAGTCTGATAAAGTCCGCAGGTTGTTTTTCTTGAGAAGGTTCTTAACAGTTTATTGTATTAGCGGACGAAGCCTTACAACATAGGGCTGCGCCTCAAACCAAGCACTTCTTCCCTTTGTAGGGAACTAAATTAAAGGTCACATTTGTCTATGTGTCCGGGTGTAAAACAGTTAAAGTGTGCGGGGGCACTCGTGTTTGATGCTGTAATGGCATTACACAGTCTCAGCATTTCACCTTATTGTGTAGAAAATATTCTTTCATGAGTTAATTGTGATCTCTTTTGTGTTCACTACAATTTGTCCACTTGATAGTCGATCACTTCCTAGGGAGCTAGGCGCTGATATGGGATCTGGCATTCGATGGCGCTAAATGGCGCTAAACACATAAGCTCATTGGTTGTAACATTTTTATCGGCGCTATTAAACAGTGTATTGTTGTTACAGTAAAAACAGATTTATATAAATATCGAGAATTCCATTCCGAATAACGATTAATCAGCCACTTTCTGTGAAAACCAGCTAAGGATACGTTGGCTCAGCTCCTGCTAGCATCTCCTAGGCCCAAGTGGTGGAAAATATTAAAAATAGACAAAATAAAAATACGGAATTTGTAGGAAGTGCAGTGCTGCATTTTCCACGGTGATGAATTTCTTATTTCAAGCTTTAACTCATGATGATGATGATAATAGTGGGTCGTAAACGAGGATGATATTTTAATGTGTATGTGAAAGGCACTGGAATATTAACAGAGAAAGAGCTAGCATAGCCACTGTAGGGAGTGAAGTAAATTTAGACAGAGGAAGCCTGCATTGATATTAAATATCTCACAGTGAACAGACACGTTTGTGTTAATATCATTCCACAACGAATTTGAAAAAAAACGAACAGGTATCACTAATGTATTTTGTCGTCACTTGTTAGATAGATGTTCACTACCTAGGACACTAGGCCTCGATTTGTAATGGAGCCCAATCCAATGCTTATTCTTTACAATGGCGTAAAAACGACGCTCAGTGGGGGGTTTTATCGCTGTCTCTAAGCTTTTAATCCTTCCTTATAATGAAAAAGTCACTTTAACTCCAACTTTGATATGACCACGTCTGATATAATTGTATAATTGTAATTTCCTAGGCCCCTGTCTGGAGAAATGATTTATTTGATGCCCATAGCATTATCCTATAGTCTTAATAACTTGGTTTTGAGTTTTCCAGGCTCCTGTTTTATTATTAGAGACAGTGATTGTTGTAGAACCTCGAACACGTAAAGGAGCATTTAAATTATAAATGACTTTCCAGAACGGGAAACCTGTTGAAAGCCTAAAAAGGTTTGGTTTAGTGGTTAAAAAAATGTTTTGTTTCATGTTTACCTTTTATTTTTGTCCTAGCAATGTGTATTTCGATTCATACTGCATAAGTGGATCACTAGTTTTCCAGAAAACATTTACTTCTTTATTTCATGACCTGGCAGAGGAATGGTACAGAACTGGATTTCGCACTTTAAGCAGATGACTAATGTCTCAAGTCAAATGTTTGTAAAAGGAACAGAGCTGAGTGACAGTCCTCAAGTCTGAGTCTGTGTTATTTGGCTAAATCATAAATGCTTTTCTGTGGAACGGCTCCGTTTGACTTATGTTTCTGTTGCTTGACCACCTCCGAATGACACAGATATAGTAAAATATGGGTAACGTGAGCTGTCTTTTTGATAATGATAAAATGACGGGGACTGCTTTGTACATAAACACGTAGTAACTTTCTTTAAGGAGTTTTTTTTAGAGGAGGATGTCTGGTTCAATTCCATAACAATGCAAACAACCACCATTTCATAGCACATAACTTCTCAGGATTGTCAAAGTCAAACAGCCTCTTCCAGTGTTGTGTACGATTAGCTTAAAACGTTTGTTAACGCAGCGATGGAATATATGCAGATCGTTTCTAATACTTGCCATGGTTAAATTCCCTGATGTGTGTTTTCAGGATGTGGAGAATAAAGTGATCTGTCTGGAGCGAGCAGAGGAGGTCAAGCTCAAAGCCAAGTACCCACACCTGAGCGGAAAAGCTGGAGGCTCTGATCTGCTCAGGAAAAGACTGCAGAAAGGGGTGAGCCTCTCCCTTTCTCTCTCTCTTTCTCTCTCTCTGTCCTTCGTTCATTTTCTCTAATTTCTCTCATGTTTTTTTCACCCTCCCTCACATTCTCCCAGTTCTCTTTCTGTCTGTGTGTATTGCTCTCTAACTGTATTTCTCTCTCTCTCTAGTCTCTTTCACACATACACAGTAAGCCAGAAATCTTTTTAGACTTTACATTTCTACCAGAGATGCACCTGTTGACCGTTTTTTAGTGTGATCGGCCATAATCTGCGACTGGGCGATCGGTCTCTTATAACCGATTCTGTGCCGGTCACGTTTAGACTCGTCCACCACACGAGGGCAACAGTGGCACAAACACAGCAACTTACTCAGCTTCAGGTTACGATAAATACAGCAGGGGAGAGAGGAGATGGTGAGAGCGCTCGAAGTAATCATTCACAGCAGTAAAGTTAGTCACAGCGCTCAGATAAACACCTGGCTCTCAGCACTTAGAATGTTAAATGTGTCAGAAGACGAGGCTGACACTCACTCACTCACTCACTCACTCATTGTCTGAACGTTTCCTGTTGCGAGGATGCATCTGCCGAAACTCGCCGGCTGTAGGCTGCATAAGTGAAAAGGCATCTCTGGAAAATGTCCGGACCAGACTGACCTGACGTTTCCTGTGTGAAAACGGTCTCTCCCTCTCTGTTCCTCTCTACCTCATGAATACACACTACAGTCATTTAGTAATATATTATAGCCCCTGAAGGGTCTGATAAAGCCTTGTGTTGTGCACAGCGCACTGACACAGACGAAGCTTTTATAACACAGCGTCCGAGTGAGAGTTTCGGGGGCAGCTAAGTATGATTTATGATTTTCACATTGTCTGAGAAACAGGACTCTGATACGAAACTTGCCAAAACATATGATATAAATGTAATACGATTATAAAATGTGAAAGTTTTTTAATAAGTTTGGTGAGAATCTAAAGCACATTGATTAAATACATCTTCACGGAACAAACTGATTTTTCCAGCAAATTTTAGAGCAGTTTTTATTGATTGCTTCAATATATTGGACAAAATATCATTTCTTAAATTTGCCATGAACGTTGTGCAGCGTAACTCATGTTAAATTCAGAAAATGAATATTTCTTGTGCGGGTTTGTGGACGTTTATATCGCAGTAGCTTCAGTTTAAAACTAACCTCGAACATTTTAATGATTAAATCTGCTTTCCGACTCCTTATTCTAAAACTGTTAAACTCACTCTGTGCAGCAAAAGTACTTTGACTCTGGTGACTACAACATGGCGAAGGCGAAGATAAAGAACAAGCAGCTGCCGACTGCGCAGACGGAGAAGACGGAGATAACGGGCGACCACATCCCCACACCTCAGGACCTGCCCCAGAGGAAACCCTCGCTGGTGGCCAGCAAACTCGCCGGCTGACCCACAGACTCTGTCCCCCAGCGTCCGGCTCTCCGCAATGCAACATGCTGCTCTCTCCCTCATTCGTTTTCTCACTGAAACTCATGTCTAACACTCCTCACACTCTCAGAACCGGTGTGTTCAATGACTGCGCTGGCATTTTTGTTTGGCAAAACGTTTAGCCCACTTCTGTTTCTCGTTCCCTCACAAACCTGGTAAGGTGGCTATGTTTAGTACCCGTCTAAACGTAGTGTTTCATGTAGCGGTTGCTAATGGTAAAACTGATTTAACCCCGTAAGTGCATTTTTCAAGTTTGACCTTTCAGAACTTCTCTTTTTTTGATGGTGCATGTCGCTCTAATCGAAGTACAGCTTTTAAATGGAAACCTTTGTAGAAGGCTCATCGTAACAGTTATTTCCATCTCCTGCAGTTGCGGCGACAAGTAGAATCCAGCACTGACAAAATTAACAGATGTTTAAAGAGATTGTTCACTTCAAAGCAAGGAGTAATGATATTAAAGGGAGGCTTTATTCACAGATGTGTATGCATGTACATGTTGAATATGATATATTCAATCATTGGCTGGAACTTGCAGCCAGTGTTGTCCTGGAAACAGTTCATATGTTAATCCTGTTTGTGTTTGTGTGAAATTATTAGAAAATCTTTTCAAAGTAAATCAATATTAAGGGTCAACCTTGAGTAAATAAAACATGTGGAATTAATATTAATCGACACTGATCTATTGCTTTTAACACAGTCAGAGGGTTTTAGCTCCTGAAACAATGAAATAATGAAAACGCAATTGTTTTTTTAAACACATCTGTCCTGAGAGTGTGGCTTCTGTCTCTTCCCTTCATTTTCTGTTCATTCTGGTTGGTGTTCATTTTACCTCCATCTACAAAATACACTGAAGATAGAAGTGTGCAGGGCCTAGGCGCGGAGTCGTTCCAGCCCATGGCTTGTGTAGGGCGGGGGGGGGTTAACGAAAATCTTTATAAAGATTTCTATGTGCAGTAGGCGTTGTAGATGAATGTGTACATATTTGCTTGTGTTGAGAGTTGAAACAGTGGGCTTTTAAAAAAGAAACAAAAACATTTTAGTCGAGTTTTGTTAAAGTTACACCATTCCTGAAGCTTATAAACGACTGGAGTAGCTCGAATGATCGAATGCAACTTATGACGTATTTCAGCTGCACATCATGAATTTGTCTCTCTTTTCTTCTTTTGTTTTGTAAACATTTCCGCTTTAAAGACCCAAAAAGGACCATACTGCTGTAGCGAGGTCGGGTGAAAAAGCTTTTGGCACTGCTTCGCCGTCTTCAGCCTGGAGGCTAGTGTTTGGCTAGGGTGAGCGATATGGGACAATGAGAAAAATACGTCACAAAATGTGACGACATGTCCTCGATCACTGATACGTGCTACGATACTGTAATAAGCGTTGTTTGTGGAGGTTGGAGTAAAAACGAGCACCAGCAGAATAGCGTCCAATTAAAAATGCTCTAAAATCTGTTTTTAATGAAGAACAGACAAATTTAAAATAGTTATAATGAATACATTGGTGCAATTAAAACATGACGAAATCGACGGCCATTGAATCAGCTGATTGTTACAATACAGTTCATGTAGGTCTTGGATATTGTGATTTTCAGATTTTTTGTTTCTGATCAGGACTGGAATAATATCGATGATACACCACATACAGTGCAAAAAAAAAAACAACTACAACAATATAAAAATGTAACGCATCATATCGCCCGCTCCTATCCCTTCAGTAACAGGCCTCACAGCACGATTCCATCAGTCTGGAGCACAGCCGCAGAGCTGTGGCACACTGTTTTCATTAAGGTCCTCTAGTCAGATTTGAAGCACTATACACTAAAACGTCACTTTTGTGCCATTTGATTTGTAAATAAAATAGTTTTGCAAACCTGTACATGTTCTCTGATCTTTATTATCATCTCACAGTGAAGCGGACTCATTGAAATGATAGTGATGTGAATGTCAATGATATAGAATCAAATAAAGCTGATGTTCAAAGACAAACATTTAGTAATTTTACAGGAGAATGGGGGAAAACTGGATTCATTTTCAGTGGAAGTCAGTGTAAGGGTTTATTCCAAGGTCACGTTGGATCATTTCCATCGGTCTGTTCATGGTCAACTTTTCACACAGTTTGAGGCACAACTGTGAAGCTGAAAACCAAATAACAACAGAAATGGAGATGTTTTTTTGTTTTTTTTCTGGACAGCCTTGATATGCATTGTTTAATGTATAATTAAAATATTTAAAGACTGGATTTTTCAATCAAAAGTTAAAACTCCTGGGTGAATATTAATTCATATCACAGTAAGAGAATAGTTTGATGAGTCTTAGTGGTGTCTGATCCAGCGTCAGTACGCTCATTATTACCTTCCTGAATCCCATCAAATGCTCCAACATCTAGCACTGCCTTCTCAGAACTGGAGAAGCTGTTACTGCAATAAAGAGGATTAAAGTTACAATAACCTTTGGAAGTGTAGAGGTCCCCATATTTATGGGAATGTAGGGTATCGACAAGATTAAAATAATTCAGAGAGAAGTAATTATATATTAATCACAAATAAATAAATAAATCTTAAGGAAAACAGTCACAGTTATGTTAACGATGTAGGACCCAAACAATTCAAGTAATTATCTCCGACACTTCAGGGATTTCTCTTGTTTCTCCTAAACTGCTCAGAGGAAGAGATTGTGAGTCTGTATAAAAACAGAGGAGATGAACCACCAGCTGATGGAGGGAGAGATGGGACAGATGGACAACCGTCCTCTACAAGACGTCTGTCAAAACTAATCTCAGTCCAGAGTGAGGGTGAAGTTCTGTCACCAAAGAAACCAAAGCGTTTGAGAAGATGAGGAAAAGGTGCCTGAAGATAGAGATGTAATCCCAAAGAAGACAAAAGAAAGAATGAAGGAGGAGAAAATAGAGAAGGCTGAAAGAAAAAGGAGCTTCTGTGTTAATGAGGAGAAACAGAAGTGTGTAGAAATGTCAGTCAATAATGTTAATAATAATGTGGAGTCACCATAGGCTCGACGGTGTCATGGAGTGCTCCTGGGGTGTGATGCAGAGTAGTTCCCAGCATACACCATGTCACTGTTGTTTATTGATTTTCTTGGTTTGGTTTTGAATCTTTTTGTATGCCTTTTTCGCCTTTAGTTTTACCTCTGCGTTTTGGGTAAGTGCTTGTCTGGGGCATTAGTCTTTTACCTACGGTGACCAGACGTCCTCTTTTACCCGGACATGTCCTCCTTTTTAGACTTAAAAAAATGTCCGGGCGGAATTTCACAAACGTCCGGCATTTTGTTTTTCTAGAGCTTACATAGAACTTCGAGAAGTTTCGTTCACAAACTAGTCCCGCCCTCCCCTACTCCGATCGGTTCGCTTGAGTGAGAAGGGGGCGTGGTGAAGTAGCCTACAATCTTCTGATTGGACGGTCTGACTGTAGAGCTACCGTTATTGGTCGATAACCTTCTCTGTAAACATTTAATTGGTCAGTCTGTACGTCAGTAGTTCTTGTTTACCTCAGGCAAAGCTCCTGTACCTACCCTCATCTCGAGCAGCTATGCCGAAACGGAAAAGCCTCGGATAAATTAAAAAAGACATTCTCATGTTTTCCAATGTGCAGCAAATAAAGGTGTAAAGGACCTAAAAGCACATATAGGTTCAGATAAGCACACCCCCCCCCCCTTTGGAATTTCAAAGCAGATTATAGCAGGATTTCTCAGTTAACCAGATATCTCAAGCCCAAAGTCAAGTCCACCCAATAGGAAAAGAGCTGAGGGAGATTCCTATGGGAAGGTCCTCAACTTTGGGCTTAACTTATCTAGCTAACTGAGAAATCCTTCTTTACGTAATACCCCCCGAGGCCTGTAGAGTCATGGCATTTTCCACTGCATGGCACCTACTCTGCTCACCCCTACTCAGCTCTACTCGCTTATTTGAGACCTGGTCACTGGTCACTTTTCCACTGGCACAGCTCCCCTGTTTCTAATGGGAACAGCAGGCTTTGGAAAACTCAACAAGGCCCTCCATAGGGCTCTCACGGAGCAGGTGTCATTGGACATTCTGAGTTCCTACCCCTTCCGCGTGCACTGGGAATTGGCACATGCTCATTGTGGTGTTGCTATGGGCGCTGTAGTGCTGTTGGGAACTCATAGCATAGAAGCATCATGGCTGCTCTTCTGCTTCAAGAGGCCTTGCTCTTTAGCGCATTGATGTCACAGTGGTGCAGCAGGTAGCATCACTACCCAGTGGTTCTGGGGTTGTGGGTTTGAGCCCTGCTCTGGGTGACTGTGAGGAGTTAGTTGTGTCCATTAGGGTTTCCTCCGGGGGGTCCCACGGTCCAAAAACAAATGTTGGTACATTGATTGATAAATAGATAATTTCAATATCATTAAATATTAATGAATGAAATGCTAAGCAAAAACAGGTAAGAGGTCTTCTTTTGTATGTTTTTACTTTTTTTTTTTATACACACGACTGAGCCTTCTTCATCAGAACCTATTTCCCGGTTCCGACCACCAGGGGGTGCCCTCACTTTGTTTTTCCTCAACTACAAGAGCACCTCGGTGCACACACACACACACACACACACACACCACAAATCATTTCCCCCAGTCTATCAAAGCACCACGCCAACAGAGCACCAAGGAGCGGCAGAGGGGCCATGATCAAGCTGAGTTACGGGTCCCTTATTCCCACTAGGAGCGAGTGAAGAGCCGCGGGGGAGCTCCAGGGTGGAGAGAGAGGGAGGAGAGAAAGGAGCGAGGCCTGGATGCGTCTTTAATGAACACTGGACGGTAGATAGAGGCACAGATACACGGCCATGGCTGCGTCCGAGCTCTACACAAAGGTGAGAGGGCTTGTTTCTGTGTAGTCGGGTGGAGTGCCACTGTAGAGACTGAATGAGATTTGCTCGGATTCGTTTAAACGGGGCGCTCAGTGCGTTTGGTTTGAATGTGGATCATCATCATCATCATAACACACGGTCAATGTGGATGGATGCATGTGGATTGTGGAGGCTTCAGCAGTTAACGATAAAACTATCCAGTGGTTCAGTGTAATGGTGTGAAATATGTGCTGTTTTGGTTGTTTAACGTGGTTTGAGTTGGACTTAATTTTTCTGAGCCCTGTTTTTACGTGTCCTTTACGTGACATACGTAGCAACATCAAATAAATCAATGAATCTAAACCCAGAGCAGAAGCTGATTGTGCATTTCTCCATCTTCTTTCAGCTGAAGGGGGTGGTTTTGTGTGCTGTGCTGTGTTTTGTGTTGGGATGCAGACACCGCAGTGAGGGAGGGGGAGGGCTGGGCACCGATGCTGATGTTGCCCGGCATAGGCGGTGACGTCACGTTTACAGGCTCTGTGACGTCACCCTGTTGTTTTGATAGGTGTTATTTTGGTTTGCGGCCGTAGCAGCTTTTTCCTCCTGTAAAGGTCCTCGGTGCACTCTTAGTAAATGACCCCAGATTGTTTCCCTTAAAAAATAACGTGCTATTAAAGGGAGGAAGAGAGAGGGGAAGAAAGGATAACAGTACGGTATCGAATGCGAATTAAATGAGAAAGAAATGGTGGAAGCGTGAAAATAGTTGGAGGAGAGAAGGCATGAAGGAACAGCTGAAAGAAATGAGGCTTACCCATCCCCCATCACAGGGCAATATTTTATGTGCTGTGTATTCACACAAGCCTGAGGTTAGACTCCAGAGAGAGATGATGGAGCTGTATTCAGTTCTCGACTGTCACCGTATTTGTTCCATTTAAAGGGCCAAGGTCCTACATTTTCCTTCCCCGAGATCCACTTTTATTATCGGTGTGGATGTGTACCAGAGTCGTTGCTGATTTTCACACCAGCAATTTCCAAGCTTTCTCTTCCTTTTATTGTTAAACACATCGTATTTGGCTCCATATGCTTTTCATACGTTTAGTGTCAGAAAGATGCAGCGAGTCGCTGCCACATCACGCTGTGGGTCTCATTACTGTTACAAGGTCAGGGTCTGAACGCCTCAAATGCTGCTACAGTTTAAAATATAGCTGTCTATTGGCACGAGCGCTGAATGATGCAGTGTTTCTTCACAGAAACAGCTAGATTAATGGTGCGTCGCACGTGTCAAAATTAGACCCAAAGCCTATTGTGCACTGATGGCGTGTGCTACTGACGTGGTGCCGCGTGAGGTGTGTGGTCGGGGTGACTGGCTTCACTGATGGCACACGGCATGTCGAGGCATGTGTCGCTGCCTCGAAATGAGCTTAAGACTGATATGCTAATGAACTTGGTTCTAATTGGCTTTTTCATTATATGACGTTTTATGAAGCGCCACCTTTATCTTTTTAGTGGAGAGTAACACACAGATCAACACTGGAAAATGTTGGGAGAATCAGGTCTGGACATTTTCCACATTTGAAACCAGTTATGAGCCGTCATGAATTTACTGTGAATTCCCAGGAACGTTACCTTCTGGAAAACTGGAAGTGTCACGCATGAAAGTGGCTTTGGAGGAGAACACAGTGCTCTCCTGGAATCTCTGGAGACGGACCCCTGTAAAATCACTCGTAATCAAACTCTCCCAATGATAATAGAGATAGTACCTACTCTCTCAGGGGAAGAAAAAGGTACAGGAGAGGTACGTTATTGTCTTTAAAGGTACAGCAGTGGTGTTAGAGTCCAGTCGTGTTCCTTAAAGGTTCATTACATTCTCTTCTCCAGAAGGAGAGAGGGATCTCTGTAGACTTTCATTGTAGAACTGTGTTAAATATAAATATAAAATATATAACAGTTAAAATCTACAATTCTCATTGAAAAACATACAGCAATGTTCCCTGATTAAAGGTACAGTGTATGGCACCATCACAGTGAAAGTGTAGATGACTGTGCTCCCACAGAATGAATATTATATCAGTTTTAATTTGATTTGTTCAGTGTGGGAAATCATGACCTGTCCCAGGAGAGGATGGTCAAACTGAACGGAACTTCCACAGTTGGCAGTTTGTTCCTTTGTATGACATTAATGTGAGTTTAGATTTAACACAGAGATGTTCTATGAAACCCTTGGGTTTTAGACTGAACACTGGATCAGCAGGTGTCTGCAGACTTTAAAGGAAACCTCTGAGAGTTGAAGGTTGCCCGGTCCTTGTTTGAGTTTTCGGAGCCTGGTGAAGCAAGATTTAAACCTCCCCCCCCCCCCCCCCCCTTTCAGAATCTTCCACTCCCTGGTCTCAGGTCATGTCCAGAGCCATGTTTATAACGTTTTCTGGAGAACACTTGCTGCTTTGTGTGTGTGTTTTCTGCAGCCAAATAAACCTCCATTGATGCAGAGAGGGAGGGTGCTGTCGCTAAACCAGCAACAACTCAAGATTCTGAGACTGGTTCCTGTCTGGCGGAACCGTGGGAGAACAGCAGCGCCTCCTTCCTCACTCAGATCATACGCCGTCATTAGTGTTAAGATTGGATATCGACCTTCACTACTTTTGTAGAACTGACAAAATTACCTCTGCTGGTATTGCGCATTGAAAAAGAGATGGTGTGGTTCTATATCAGCATCAGTGAACTGAGCTTTTACAGAGAGACGTGAAACTGGAGCTCAGCCTCTCAGCCTGGAGGGGAACATTAAGCTCTCTTGGACCCTCTGTTACAGATGGCTGTGGTATCACCATCATCACCTAACATCAGGTGACCACTAGGGTGTCTGTGCTGCTTAGGACCCCCTCCTGTATTTGAACACATGATATTCTCTAAACAGGCCTTTAAACAGGTTCTCGGTGGTGGGTGATTTGTCACGATATTTAGTGTATTTTTGTGATAACGATATTCTTGGCAAAATTACAAAACACTGAATATGTTATTACTTTAAGAACATATTATTATTGCAACAAAATAAATGGTAAAGTTTTATTTTCCTAAATAATTAGTATATAATAATAATTCTGAAAATCTGTGGTTATTTTGTAAACAATAGTAATTTACCAGGATGTTTATTTTGTATAAAATAATGCACCAAATAATATCTACCATTAAAATTAAGTGCATGAATGTAAACAGCAAATGTAATCAATTTTATACAAAAAAAATTCCCAAAAAGCTTCACAGCAAATATTAATCTTACTAAATATTTCCTTTATTAAATATGATTGTTTGTCCTGATATGGAACCTGCGCTGTGCCCTGTTTTAGAGGTTCCAGTTGTTTGAAAACATGGTGGACTCAAACAATCCCACAAAGCACCTCAAAAAGCAGAAAGCAGTGCACAACCCATGTACACAAGCAGATAGCAGTTTACCCATAATCCCCTGCATTGTTTGGATAAAAGAAGAAAAAACCTGCCTGAGGTAGTGTCCAAAACACTACCCTCCTGAATTCAGCTCCCTATTATTGTGCACTATATACTGAATGATGTAGGGAATAAGGAATAGGGAGCCATTTTGGAAGAGCCCATGAAAGAGGGATGCTGAATAGTGTTTACACAGATGCAATTAACAACAAACCTTTTATTCTCTCTCATGTGATGCTGGATGGATCTGGCTGGTATTACGAAGGCTGAAAGAAGCAATAATTTCAGAGTAAACACTGGTCTGTAGAAATCTTCAGAACCTGGAAGAAGACAGAAAAGCCCTTATGTTTCTGAACATTTTTTTTTGTTCAGAAACATTAAAAAAATAACTATATACTTCATTCATCTGGGACCCAAGGACCCAATCAGGAACATCGAAAAGCCTCTGGAGACATCACGCGTCTCCTGAAGAAGAAGGAAGTGGGGCAGGCGTCCACGTCTCAGAATGAAATAGGCCATTGTTGAGCTGTAAAGATGAACCAGGAGTTGGATTTTATGTTCATCAAAGTAAGTTTTCGGTTCTGGTGCGTTGTGTTTTCGCTGTTGGTTTATGTTTGTTGTTTTCTTGGTTTTGAGGGTTTTGTTTTGTTCTTTTTCCCTGAGCGTCTTGGTTTTCATGATTGATAGAACCTGATTTAGTTTAGAGCTTCTTTGCGGCTGTTAGTTTTGCAAAAATGTTATTTAGTCTCTGAACAGTTCTAGAAAATAAGGAAATTATTGTTGTAACACGGAGAGTGATTCTTTTTCGGGAGCCTCTCGTGATGTCATGGACGAAGATGATGTGAGGCATGTGGGTATCCCATCCAGTCAAATTCAATTAGGGCCCGTTTAGCATTGTTACTTTTGGAAGAATGCCTAAAGATGTGTCTAAGTCAGACCCAGACCCTAGCTCTCCAGACTGTCAGTTTTGGACAGATAGTTTGTAGTAGGTGGGTAGTAACTAGTTAACGTACTCTCAGTGTAATTCACAAACAATATTTTGAGTTTGTTTAAATCACATTATTAATTCTGCTCAGATTTCCTCATTTTCATTTTTTTCCGTTCCTTTTCAGTCTCTGTTTGTAATTTAAAGGTGTGGGTGTTGTTGCCTTGCTGTTTCCTGATTGGGTCGCATCATTTATTTATTTAAAAAAAGAAATCATAACGCTCCAGAAAGAGAACAATCGACTGGTTCTTCTCTTCAGTTCCTGTGCTGAGATGCTGCTGGATGCTCACAGACGTTACTGAGCACACAGTACATCTCCCTCAGTACCGTAGTTAGTATAGGAACAAGAAAAATCAAAAGGGAGGTCTCCTTAGTGTCTCTGTAGTATCTCCTAGGTTACAATGAGACAAGATGAAAAAACAAAAGAGACTTCAGCATAAGTCTCCTGCTCCTCAGTTGTAGACCTCAGTGATCTCACATATGTCTCGCCTTGAATCTTAGTAAATCTCAGGAAAAACATTCATTTTGCTCAGAACTGCCAGAAGATCCAAACCCTAGTCTCTCCTTTATCTCCTTTATCTCATTCTCTCGTGTCTAGTGTCCTATTTGGAGAATTTGTTTCATGAGCCTTAATAGAGCAACCTCTAAACAATACGGTTTTTCTCTGGGAATGACCCAGATACAGTTCCAATAGAAAACCTGGAACAAATGTAATTTAAATGTGTTATCTGTTATTTTTTGTTACTTTGGATTATACTGATCACATTAAAGCACTAGATTTCCTGATTCAGTGTCTAGCTTTAGCCTTAGCCTTAGCCTAGTGGAGTTTGTCTCTCTTTTTGGGCGTGTTATTAACTGTAGCTAAAGTATAGCTTGCTGCTGGGTAAAGTGATCGATGGAGGCATGAATGAAGGGATAGAGGAGTGAAGCGGTGGAGGGAGGATCAGCGAAGCAGCAGCAGAGTCTCACATGAGTATTCGTCATGTGATAGTCTACACTGTAATGATGCGAGATTAGCAACGCTAGCTAGTTCACTCTGTTTTTCTCTCTCTCTCACTTGTCTCAGTTCTCATGCCAATCTTTTGCTGTTTCTGCTAATCCTAGTCTTCTTTGGATAAAAAAAGAGTAGAGGCTCTGAAAAAGGGCAAACCTTCTATTAAACCCCTTAATTTCAGGAGAAAAGATTGATATTTAGTTTGTTTTTAGCTCCTTTCACTTCTATCTAAAGGCTATATGGTGTCACTTATCTTTCTGCTTATATTTATCTTTTAAATCTTTCATTTTAACTTGATTATTAGCTTATATTCTTATAAATAGTCTGTGTCCTAGTTTTAAATCTGTTATTGCACTTTTTAAAAATGTTACCCACCGTGCCGAGAGAAGAGAGGGTGTGTGAGAGCTGTGAGATATTTGACTTCTGAGACTTAAAGAGTTAAGTCTTTAATCTGCTAGTGGCTTTGAGCAGATTTACAAGTGCTACGGAGCACCCGCTTGTCAGAGGTCCAGAGTGGAGGTTCCCATCATTATTACACTGGCACACATACGTTTATCGTGTTCATTTTCAGCCGGTCGTGTAGCACCAAGGCAAAACAATTACCTTGTGGTAAGTGTCCTAATGCCTCTACTGAAATAAAGGGATTAACCAGGTGTTGGTTTCTCTTTAGTAACAGCTTCTATTTTCTTAAAGTTTCGTATCATGTGACGGAACATTTGCAGTGAGGTTTTGATTGCGTTCCGCCACATGGGGTGTGGGTGGGTGGTGGCGGAGGGGGTTGGTATATGAATGAGTCCATCACATGAAGTCTGAAATGGACATGGGGAAAGGACAGGGCAGAGGTGTGTGTGTGTGTGTGTGTGTGTGTGTGTGTGTGTGTGTGTGTGTGTGTGTGAGGTTTGGCAGGGCAAGTAAAGCTTGAAGCAGATCAGAGGTGTAGTTCACCACTCTGGGATTAGCCAAAACTAAACCAGGGTTAATTCTCCAGTGAGATATTTACTCTAAGCCCTAGTCCCTGGACGGCCTCTGCTGACCTTCACTGTGGCTCTCCTCTCACCACAGAGCGTCCAGGACACATCCCCAACAGAGAGACCTGACCCTAGAGTATTCAGAGAAACTGTTGGACCCTAGAGTACGGCTGGACAATAATTCAATATCGATATAAATCACAATATCAAACGTTTCAATAACAACGATGTGATTTTTAAACACACTTTAAATATTTCAGTACACATTATTTACAGCATCTGTCACTGACTGACACTCATTAGGGGGCACTGCCCAATTTAATGCCCTCCATTTTAAAGTTAGTTTAAAAATATTAGTATTGACAAAGCCAATAGGTTTGTTTGATGGTGATGTCATGTTTTTTGTTTGTTCTGGCAGTTTTTCTGTAGTTTATATCGATATCAGAATTATATTGTGATATAAATTTTGGCAGAATCATCCAGCCCTACCATAGAGAGTGTTTTATTGTATTGGCAGGTGCCATTCTATGGCGATTACACAAACTTGAGCATATTTTACTGTAGTTTGGGTCAACATTAAAACTGTAGTTGCTTTTCCGGGGGTGGGGATGGGGAGCTGTGAGTCATGACTTAGAGACAGTTAATGTTTAGTTAAAAAAGCCTGAAAATATCAGTTTACTTTTGCTATGTTTCTCACCCTGTACACTCAACCCCGTTCATGTGAAGACTGAGGGAAGAGGTGCGTTGTGTGTATGTTGAAGGATTATGGGGCGAAAGCAATCCAGTTGAGTGTGTGTTGTGTCTTTGGAAAAGGGCTGTGGCCTTTCTCCTGAACTCGTATTTCTCTGCTCTGACAGAGCTAATCAATTTCCCTGAGGCAGTGTTTTTGTCTCGCAGGCTAAAGCTAAGCTAAAGCACAGCCTGGCCGAGTACAGCTGGTTTATTAAAGGAAGGGAACAATATTTTAATTTCTTTTTGTGTAGATTAGGGTTATATACCAAATTAACCCTTAACCATTTAAAAATATATACATTTTATTGTTTTTAATTCAAATAGGAACAGAAGAGCTTTATACATATTCCAACAGAGAATATACACGGATCGGTCACTGGATTAGAAACACGTACCTTGTATTTACACTCACTGACCACACACGAGCACTTTTTAATTCTACAATTATCCCCCTTCCCCCCTGTTCCTCAGCGCTCAGGACCCCCACAGAGCAGGTGTGATGTGGTGGTGGATCATTCTCAGCGCTGCAGTGACACTGACGTGGTGGTGGTGTGTTAGTGTGTGTTGTGCTGGTGTAGAGTGGATCAGACACAGCAGTGCTGCTGGAGTTTTTAAACCCTGTGTCCACTCTCTGTCCACTCTGTGAGACACTCCTCCCTCGTTGGTCCACCTTGTAGATGTAGAGTCAGAGACAGTAGCTCATCTGTCGCTGCACAGTGTGTGTCGCTCGTCCTCTAGTCCTTCATCAGTGACACAGGACGCTGTCGGCTGGACTGCAGCTTTGTGTCACATTACAAAAATGCTATTGATATTTTACTTGCCACATTTCCTACCCTATTCTAGACGTCCATTTATCCATACGTGTAGTTTTGTAGGGAAACCTCTCCCAGAGTGAAGCAGATAGCCTTCCAGCTTCGTAGCTAATCTTGTTTTTGGCTGTGAACAGACCTCGCTGAGAGACCCTCTTTTATTCTGTGATTTTATAAGTGCACTGGTTATGTCATGTTCTCTGTGAGGAACTGTCTGTACAGATGACTGAAGGCATTCAGACTGGAGTGCGCATGATTGTGAGATCAGTGCTGTGCTGTTTTACTCACGATGTTGATGTGAATTGGACGTAGGGAAAGGACAGGGCAAAGAAGTCTGGGAATGTGTGTGTGTGTGTGTGTGTGTGTGTGTGTGTGTGGTTTGGCAGGGCTAGTAAAGCTTGAAGCAGATCAGAGGTGTAGTTCACCACTCTGGGATTAGCCAAAACTAAACCAGGGTTAATTCTCCAGTGAGATATTTACTCTAAGCCCTAGTCCATGGACGGCCTCTGCTGACCTTCACTGTGGCTCTCCTCTCACCACAGAGCGTCCAGGACACATCCCCAACAGCATAACCTGAGGTGTATGCTGTGTATTTTTTTTTCTCCCTGTGTCTGTGTGGGTTTCCTCCGGGTGACTGTCTGTGAAGAGTGTGGTGTGTTCTCTCTGTGTCTGCGTGGGTTTCCTCCGGGTGACTGTCTGTGAGGAGTGTGGTGTGTTCTCCCTGTGTCTGCGTGGGTTTCCTCTGGGTGACTGTCTGTGAGGAATGTGGTGTGTTCTCCCTGTGTCTGCGTGGGTTTCCTCTGGGTGACTGTCTGTGAGGAGTGTGGTGTGTTCTCTCTGTGTCTGCATGGGTTTCCTCCGGGTGACTGTCTGTGAGGAGTGTGGTGTGTTCTCCCTGTGTCTGCGTGGGTTTCCTCCGGGTGACTGTCTGTGAGGAGTGTGGTGTGTTCTCTCTGTGTCTGCGTGGGTTTCCTCCGGGTGACTGTCTGTGAGGAGTGTGGTGTGTTCTCTCTGTGTCTGCGTGGGTTTCCTCCGGGTGACTGTCTGTGAAGAGTGTGGTGTGTTCTCTCTGTGTCTGCGTGGGTTTCCTCCGGGTGACTGTCTGTGAGGAGTGTGATGTGTTCTCCCTGTGTCTGCGTGGGTTTCCTCCAGGTGACTGTCTGTGAGGAGTGTGATGTGTTCTCCCTGTGTCTGTGTGGGTTTCCTCCGGGTGACTGTCTGTTAGGAGTGTGGTGTGTTCTCCCTGTGTCTGCGTGGGTTTCCTCCGGGTGACTGTCTGTGAGGAGTGTGGTGTGTTCTCTCTGTGTCTGCGTGGGTTTCCTCCGGGTGACTGTCTGTGAGGAGTGTGGTGTGTTCTCTCTGTGTCTGCGTGGGTTTCCTCCGGGTGACTGTCTGTGAAGAGTGTGGTGTGTTCTCTCTGTGTCTGCGTGGGTTTCCTCCGGGTGACTGTCTGTGAGGAGTGTGGTGTGTTCTCTCTGTGTCTGCGTGGGTTTCCTCCGGGTGACTGTCTGTGAGGAGTGTGGTGTGTTCTCTCTGTGTCTGCGTGGGTTTCCTCCGGGTGACTGTCTGTGAAGAGTGTGGTGTGTTCTCTCTGTGTCTGCGTGGGTTTCCTCCGGGTGACTGTCTGTGAGGAGTGTGATGTGTTCTCCCTGTGTCTGTGTGGGTTTCCTCCAGGTGACTGTCTGTGAGGAGTGTGATGTGTTCTCCCTGTGTCTGTGTGGGTTTCCTCCGGGTGACTGTCTGTGAGGAGTGTGGTGTGTTCTCTCTGTGTCTGTGTGGGTTTCCTCCGGGTGACAGTAGATATTTGTTACAGTATATTATACAAAATCATTATCTTTGTATAAATTACAATTTTATTTTGTTGCATAATAAAATGTTCTTCAAATTAATAAAATATATTTTTAGTGTTTTTTTGTCATGCTGCCAAGAATATCATTGTCCCAAAAATACCCTGAAATAATATCATGTTATTTTTTTAGAGCCATATCGCCCACCCCCAAACTGGATCAAATTTCAGGTTCACGGGAATCAGTCTGCTCTGCAGTGTGAGGTGGGGGTGGTGGGGGTTAACTGAACAAATGAGCTTCAACTGAGCTCCAGCTGAGCTCCCACTTATCGTAATGGCCTGATTTGCGGTTTGAGCAGGTGTCAGCAAATAATTCCTCAAAGTCACAGCAAAAAAACTGACAATGGAAAGACCTTGCTCTTCTCATCCTCTAACTCTAGGTTCAGTTCACGTTGTGGCACACATTAACGAAGCTGTGAAATCAACACTGTAAATAATAATGATAATGTGCAATTATTTGTCATTGTACAACGAAATGTGTCTTCCGCATTTAACCGTGAACACACACTAGTGAACTAGGGGCTGTGAACACACACCCAGGCCCAGTGTGAACAGTAGTCTGACACAAATAACACTGAGTTTTTTCTGTTAAAGCACTTTATAAAGGATCTCACAATTCAACCGTTCTGGATGAAATATTAGAAGCATATTTGTATTGCATCATTTTACATGTGCTTTTAAATTGAGCCATGCTGGATCCCAGGATTAACACACTGGGATCGTGTGTGTGTGTGTGTGTGTGCACTGCTGAATCAAGTGGTTTAATGTCACACGGAGATTATCATATGTGTGTTCTCCCCTTACCATTCCCCAAACCCCTCCCCTCGTAGTCTCTCCTGAATCCCCTCCTACAATAACCAGTAATCTGTGTGAGTGTGTGTGTGTGTGTGTGTGTGTGTGTGTGTGTGTGTGGGGGGGGGGGGTCCCGTTGGACAAACGCGTACAAACATGTTTTGACTCTATCAGAGGCTTAAAGAGCTTGTTATATTTTGGTCAAAATGAGGACTTTGTATTGTTATATGTGCACACTGTGATTCATCAAAACACCCGCAGAATATCATCTGTAGCTCTGATTGGCCAGAATTCTCACAGTTTACAGCAACAGACACTGTGATTGGTCAGTAGGCTTCTGCAAAAGCCAATGTTGCCGTAAGGGTTAACAAAATTAGGTCTGTGTGTGTGTGTGTGTGTGTGTGTGTGTGTGGAAAGAAAGTAATATTAAGGGGTAGAGGAGAAAAAGAGAACAGATGTACTCACAGCAGTCAGTCTGTGTGTGTGTGTGTGTGTGTGTGTGTGTCAGAGAGAGAGAGAGCGAGAGAGTGAGGAAGAGGGAGAGTGTGAGTAAGGCAGTTCAGGATGAGATTCTATTTTTACCCCCAGTTCTCTTGTTCCTGCTTCTCTGTTGCTAGGATCCCAGCTCGGGGACAGGTCCCTCTCCAGAGACATGGGTCTCTCTCTCTCTCTCTCTCTCACTCTCTCTCTCTCTCTCTCTCTCCTCTCTCTCTCTCCTCTCTCTCTCTCTCTCTCTCTCTCTCTCTCTCTTCTCTCTCTCTAAACTACAGGAAGTGTGTGATTTGAGTGTAAAAGCTGATCACTGCATTGACCACACACTGGAAGCACAAATACAGATTTTATATGAAGATCATTGGTGTAGTGTTACGGCATCGAATTAAACAAAAAATGCAGCCCCATGTGAATGATTTGGAATTTCATAAAGGTTTCTATGGTAATGACTATGGTTGCTTTTGGTAATGATTGACGTGGTGGTAGAGTTTATAAACACATTGCTCTCTCAGCAGGACTGGGATTGGTCCGCCACCAGAAACATCCAACTAACACTTAGGTGTTTAAAACTAACACTCCAGCAGCACTGCTGTGACTCATCCACGTGTACGAGCCCATCACACCACCACCACCACCCCCGCATCACCACCACCACCATCACCACCACCATCACCACCCCATCACCACCACCACCATCACCACCCCATCACCACCACCCCCCCATCACCACCCCCCCATCACACCCCCCCCCCCCCATCACTGTCGCTGATTCCTTTTATAAAGACGTATAAGGGGCTTCAGAGCTAAATTTGTTTTAAGGAAATATTTAGTGTGTGTTTGTTATAAAAGAAATAAGATTCTGTCTGTCTTCCATTTGAATAATTTTAAGTCATTTGGATTTTACCGTTGCGTCTAATTTCACCTGTGGTTTTACGATTATAATTTCACTGTAACCTTCAGTTTTTATTTGAGTAATTCATGTATTTTTCTGTAATTCAGAGTGTAATCTAATACTCTGCCGTCATGTTTTTATTAGCTGTAACCTAATGGTGTAGTTTTAAGACCAGTGTGTTACGTGATACTTGTGAGTGACCAGTGTGTACCGTGACAGGACGTGAGCGAGCGTGACACGTTAATGTGTAGCAATGGGGAATGTCACTGAGGATTATTCTCCCGCAGTCAGTTTGAAACAGCTGTGAGTTTATTATTGTTTTATTTTCATTCATTCGAGTCGATTTACCAAAGCACTGCTTCCTGTTTTTATCGGTTCTTCACATGAACTCGGGTCTTTGGGTTAATTCTGAAAGCTG
>NC_089810.1:39935756-39950756 GCF_029633855.1 Hoplias malabaricus
TATTCCTCTGAACGTGAAACGATTGGTTAATATCCTCAGTACTTTAAGCCTCTGTATTAAAAACAAGAGACTCTTCATTTCTCTTTTAAAAGTGTGTACTGCACTGTTGTGTACTTCTTGCTGATGTTATTTAATGCACATCTGAGCAACGTTTGACAGTTTGATTGTGTTTATTATATATATATATATATATATCTATGATATTAAGGTGTGTGTATGTGTGTGTTGCAGTATGCCCGGGTGTGGATTCCCGACACAGAGGAGGTGTGGAAGTCTGCTGAACTGACTAAGGATTATAAACAAGGAGATTTAGTCCTCCACCTGCAGCTGGAGGATGGAACGGTCAGACGTCACTTTCCACTCAACACCAGAAGCTTTGGGACCTCAGGGTTTTAGTGAATTGGCCACAGAGGAGTGTGTTTAGTAACCAGTGAATACCACCAATGATTAAACTGTGAAATAGAGGGAACTACGTTGTTTTCATATAATCTTCCTCTTTTTTTGTAAACGACCTGGTATTCAGTGATATTTATTAATTTTTCTCAGCTTTAACTCCTGCACACTCTTGATTTTTATGAAAATTTTTTAATTCCATTTTTAGAATATATTCATATAAAGTCATGTTAGATCTAGTTTCAAATTAAAAAGAAAATATTATTAGTACTTTTTAAAAACAGAAATATTATGGAGAAGATGATATTATTATTTACTGTGGGTGGATTTACATATTTTTTTATTATTATTATTAAATATAGGATCTGGAGCACAAGCTGGACCCTAAGACGAGGAACCTGCCTCACCTGCGGAACCCTGACATCCTGGTGGGAGAGAATGACCTCACGGCGCTCAGTTACCTTCACGAACCTGCTGTGCTCCACAACCTTAAAGTGCGCTTCATTGACTCCAAACTCATCTACACTTACTGCGGTAAAGAAATACACATCCATGTGTGAGAGCACACACACACGCACACGCCCACACACACACACACACCCACACACACGCGCCCACACACACGCGCGCCCACACACACATGCCCACACACACGCCCACACACGCGCGCGCCCACGCCCACACACACACACGCGCCCACACACACACGCGCCCACACACACATGCGCCCACACACACATGCCCACACACACGCCCACACACACACGCGCCCACGCCCACACACACGCCCACACACACACACACACACGCCCACACACACGCCCACACGCCCACAAAGCGCGCACACACACGCCCACACACACACACACACGCCCGCACACACACGTGCCCGCCCACACACACACACGCCCACACATACACACGCCCACAAGCGCGCACACACGCCCGCCCACACACACACGCGCCCACACACGCGCCCACACACATGCCCACACACACGCCCACACACACGCGTGCACACACACGCCCACACACACACACACACGCCCACAAAGCGCACACACACATGCCCACACACACACACGCCCGTACACACATGTGCCCGCCCACACACACACACGCCCACAAGCGCGCACACACACGCCCACACACACACACAAACGCCCGCCCACACACGTGCCCGCCCACACACGTGCCCGCCCACACACATGCCCACACACACATGCCCCCACACGCACGCACATGTCCACACGCACACGCGCGCCCACACACACGCACGCACGCACGCACACGCACGCACACACACACACACGCGCCCACACACACACACACATGCCCACACACACACATACCCACGCCCACACACACACGCCTGCACACACACGCGCCCACACACACGCGCCCGCCCACACACACGCCCACACACACACATGCCCACACACGCACGCACATGCCCACACACACACGCGCGCCCACACACACACATGCCCACACACACACGCGCGCCCACACACACACGCGCGCCCACACACACATGCCCACACACACACGCCCGCGCACACACACACACACGCCCACACACACACACACATGCCCACACACACACACCCGCACACACGCCCGCACACACACACACCCACACACGCCCACACACACACACGCCCACACACACACACATGCCCACACACACCCACACACACGCCCACACACACACACACACCCACGTATGTCACCCTGATAACCCCCAGTGATTTTAAAAACTGCCCATTTGCTGTTAGCTGTTTATTTTCCCCAAACATTGTTATTATTGTGTGTTGATGCTATTATTGTTTTTATTAATGTATTTATTTGAGACTGAGCTCATAAACTATATCTATATTTTTGCTCTGTGTTTGTGTCAAATGACTAACTCTTTTTATTTGAAGTGTGTGTTTTATAATAGTGTGTGTTTACTGCAGGAATTGTGTTGGTGGCCATTAATCCGTATGAGACATTGCCCATCTACGGCACTGACATCATTAACGCCTACAGCGGCCAGAACATGGGCGATATGGACCCGCACATCTTCGCAGTGGCAGAGGAGGCCTACAAACAAATGGCCAGGTGTGTGTGTGTGTGTGTGTTTTAGATGAGGTTTGTAGGTCACAAAGCTCATTGCAGCTGAGCCAGAAATAGACTGACCACAGAGCTCTCTCTCTCTCTCTCACTCACTCACTCACTCTCTCACTCACTCTCTCACTCACTCTCTCACTCACTCTCTCACTCACTCTCTCTCTCTCTCACTCACTCACTCACTCACTCACTCTCTCTCTCTCTCTCTCTCTCTCTCTCTCTCTCTCTCTCTCTCTCTCTCTCTCTCTCTCTCTCTCTCTCTCTCTCTGTGATCTTTTCCCATATGATGTTGTATATAACACACACACTAGCACCCTCAGTGGTCATTGACTTTAATGTCAGAACATATTGATGAAGCAGTTTTAAATGTGCAATGTTTTTGACCTCAACTTTTTTGCAGCTTAGTCTCCCGTTCAAATAAGTCATAACGATATTCATATTCATCCAGCATGATCCATCCCTTCTTTTCTCGTTTCCAGAGATGAGAGGAACCAGTCCATCATTGTGAGCGGCGAGTCAGGAGCAGGGAAGACCGTTTCAGCAAAGTATGCGATGCGTTATTTTGCGACAGTCAGCGGATCCATCAGCGAAGCCAATGTAGAGGAGAAGGTCCTGGCCTCCAATCCTATCATGGAGGTGAGTGTCAAACACACACACGGTTATTATATGAAGTCCTGCTCTTATAAAGATTGCTCTTTACATTCTATGGACTGCACCTCGGAGACATCAGAGAGAGGGGACACAGCTGCAGTAACACAGACGGAGGTCGGAGATTAATTAACAGACAGACTGTTATTACTTATTAAAGGGGATGTCTACAATTGTGGGGAACTGCTGTTCTCTATGGTTTGTTAACGTTCAGGAGCTCAGTGTCTTTTAAGGTGGAGCGGTATGTTTGAGGAGATATACGACTGTTGTTTGTACGCAGCTGAAGTGTAACTTGTCTAAGTTTTATTCACTGTTTGAATCACCACAGAAACTCATTTATAACTCGTGTTGTTTAGTTTTGTAGGACTGTCTGTAATGCAGTTAACCTTCTGCCAAATTTGGAGACATTTCCACCTTAAATGATCAGAAAACAGCAAAAATATGCAGTGTTTTTTTGATTAAAATCATGAACCTTCCCTTTACTTCAGGTATTAACCTCATCCAATTTACATATTCATTTTAAATATATTTAATGTCATTGTATTGAACTTTTCAGCACCTGGTTTCTTAGGATCTGAAACTACTTTGGGGAGTTCACCTCCAAATCCTGATTTCGGTTTCATGTCAGTTACGTCTGTCCCGCGAACAACTCGCAAGTCATGCACTCAGAAAAGATGTGGTTCACTTGTTGTGAAAGAGGGTCAAACCACTTTTGCTTTTGAGGAGAGTTGGAGAAATTAGAAAAAAATCTGTATTTATCGTGAAAGACACAGTCTGTTATCATTATTTCTGTATTAACACAGAGTGTAACTGTTAGAAACTCAAACACAATTATTTCTGAGGCTGCAGAAGGCCCTGTGTAGGCTGTCCGACACCCCTAGGGGGCAACGTGGACATGCACCACACAGAGGTGTGTTCCCTTTTTTGAATGTGATACTGAAATACTGAAAGTTATCAAGCCATTGTTTAAATACTGCAACATTTACTCCTCTCAGTATTGTCTTAATGCTCGGACCTTTCTCCTAAACCCCCGCTTCTGTGTCCTGAAGTAAATTAGGAGGTGGGTGTTGCACTTGGAAGGGCGGCACGGTGGCGCAGCAGGTAGTGTCGCAGTCACACAGCTCCAGGGGCCTGGAGGTTGTGGGTTCGATTCCAGCTCCGGGTGACTGTCTGTGAGGAGTTGGTGTGTTCTCCCCGTGTCCGCGTGCTCCGGTTGCTCCGGGTGCTCCGGTTTCCTCCCACAGTCCAAAAACACACGTTGCAGGTGGATTGGCGACTCGAAAGTGTCCGTAGGTGTGAGTGAATGTGTGTGTGTCTGTGTTGCCCTGTGAAGGACTGGCGTCCCCTCCAGGGTGTATTCCCGCCTTGCGCCCGATGATTCCAGGTAGGCTCTGGACCCCCCGCGACCCTAAGTTGGATAAGCGGTTACAGATAATGGATGGATGGATGTTGCACTTGGAACGTGGACAGCGCTCCCTGAGTGACGTTACTGCGGGCTCTGTGTGCGTTTATGGAGCATTTTTAATGCTGTGGATTTTTTAAAGCTGGTTTCTGACCGCCAGTTTCCTCGAGGCTGTTCAGGAGACGAGGACGAGAAGATGTTAGACTTCTGTCCATTTCTGCAGGCTGTGTTTGTTTTACTTGGGCAGTGCCTGTCTTTCCACAATTTCCCACAATTCAGTGACCTATTAAAACTGTGCACTAGCTCCAGGGCTCATTCTCCTGTGTGTGTGTGCCTGTGTGTGTGTGCCTGTGTGTGTGTGTGATGTGCAGAGGATAGTGAATATTGAGGAGTTGTGGGAACATTAGTCGAAAGAAGAAAGTTCTTTTATTCTCCAAGAAACAGCAGATTTTATTGAAAAATGTAATTATTTTGTTCTCTGTTTAAACAAAATCTGGTTAATTTTAATTACACCATTTGAAAACAACAGCAATCCTTTCCCAAGTGTGTATTTTTCAGGGACAATTAGAAATGAATATGAATATGTTTCCCTTCTAAAGACCTTCGTCCCAAATGTAATGTGTGTTAATGTGACTGAATCTCGTTGGTCAAACGTGCCCCAAACAAAGGTAAGGGTTAGGGTTAGTGTCTATGACTCTGAATATCTGAGGCAGTCTGTTAGTGCTGGTGATGCCTGAGGCGCAGCGGCATGTTTCACTGAGATCAGATCAGCGTCTGCTAGTCTGATATTAATAGTGATTAGTGTAATGGAGAACTGCTCTGACGTTCTTGGAGCACCGTGTGGATAAAGCTGTGATTTGACTCAATGCCAACAAACCTGACATCATTCTTACATCATTCTTACCTTACTCTCCCCCACTGAGTCAGACCGGTGCTGCAGAGACCAGTCACAGCGTGTAGTGTGGCATTTCATTGGAAAGTAGTCAAGTAATTGGTAGAATTATGAATTGTATGTACTTAATAATTCACAGTGGACAGTGGGGTAAAGGGGTAGTAGTCACTGAATGGTTCACTGCAGATACAGGGAGAGTTGATTTTGACTGTGTATACGTATTAATGTGTTTTGTATTAGGTGTCATATATCTGTGTATGAAAATGATTAATGCATTATATTTTCTGAATAATTCATTATTGAAGATCAAGCTTTTGTCGAGCTCTTGGCAAATCTGAGGTGTTTGGTGTCTGCAGGTTCCGTCTGTTCATAAATGAAAAAGATCTGAGCGCTACGTGAGCTGCTGACTTCATTCTCAGGTCCCGTTAAACTCCATCGACCATGATGCTTAGCACTGCAGGGGAGCCGCGTTCCTGTCCTGTCCTACTGCAGAGAAATGGAGACACACACACACACACACACGTGTTACATTGGATAAAAATAGCTCCTCCTGAGCTTCTTCACACATTTGACACTCACAAGTGCTCTCACTGTAAAGATCTGGCACAACTCCACACTGAAATATAGAACTCATAATGAACGTCAGAATGTCAGCAAAATCCTGTAATTCCAATCACTAACCTTGAGATAAGAGTCTGTGTTAAAGCGGTAGTTCCAGGGGGAACAGATGTAGTTGATCTCTCCACATTTTGGAAACTGATAACTTTATCATTTTTAGTTTGTTTACTACTCACATGACACACAATTAAACTGCTTTCGAATCCCTGAGTTTTACAGTTTATGCTTCATAGAGTGGGCCCCCCAAATGTGGTCAGCCATGTTTATCTGATACATCTAGCCCTCTAGGTGTCACTGTAATGTCTGTTTGTAGCATGAAGAAGGAACACTGGAGAAAATGAGATTTTGGAGTTTTTTTTATTGACATTAATGTGCTGATTGTTTGCTTTAGTCGATAGGAAATGCAAAAACAACTAGAAATGACAACAGCAGCCGCTTTGGGAAGTACATTGAGATCGGATTTGACAAGAAATATCACATCATTGGAGCTAACATGAGGACATACCTGCTGGAGAAATCACGAGTCGTGTTTCAGGTCAGTCTTAAATACACACACACACACACACACACACACACACACACACACACGTGTGTGTGTATATATATATATATATATACACACACACAACTGCCACTGTTTGATTGGGAAATGCTCGTTATATAATGTATATAATGTAGGAGCAATGGTTATGCAGACAGGTCCTAAACAAAAAAAAACCCATACAATTTTATATTACAACTCTTCATGAAAATATGGAGTGTTAATAACGGTGGATTAGTGGTGAAGCTAAAAAAACCCTTTACAAAACCCTGAACATACCCATACTTTCAGTGAGTGTGAGTTGATGTCCTGGCCGTTTGAAAGAGGGTTAGCTGTGTCCCAACTGCACAGTGCACATTGTAGAATTCATTCATTCATTCATTCATTCTCTGTAACCGCTTCCAGTTCAGGGTCATGGTCATTTTAGAATGAGTAATGTATATAAAATACAGATCATTAAACTAATACTACTACAAACAGTGCACTAAATTTTACACAAAGTGATGTGAAGCTTATATTAAATATAAATTAGTTTATCTAATTAAGTGCAGAACCTGTTCTTTAATGACCTACACTGTGCACTACGTAGTGTGGAAGGAGATCATTGAGTTCCAGCCTTCTTGGGGGTGGGGGGGTAGTTGTGGATAGTTGTGGCTGTTGTCATAGCAACAGTAATCACGTCCTGTTGGCAAGGAAACGGTGAACTCGCACTTTTAAGGTCAGTGACTAGTATTAAAAGTATAAAGTATAGTATTGATGTGTAGTACACAACTGAGAAGCAGCCATTGTGCTGTTGAATCCAGGTGAAGTGAAGCTGTTGTAATTGTGCTTTAAGCTCAGCATCAGGAATGATGATAATAGAGTTAAGCATGTCTGCCCAGTGTTACATAACCAAACACGTACACCTGCGGACACACACACACACACACACACACACACACACACACACACTGTTGTTGTTAGAGGAGAATTCCACTGTTTGTCAGTTGTGTGTCCATCTGTGGATTTTTTTTTTTTTTTTTTGTACGAAATTGTCTTGAGGATATTGACCTCAGGTTAAATGCTTAAAGTTTAGAGACAGATTTCACACGGAGAGAGGTGTTATTGGAATATTTAGAAATAAATTAATTAGTTTTTATATTTGTTAGATTACTTAGAAACACATCTCCAGGTTTTACTAACTTCTCTTTTGTTTCTCCCTTTTGCTCTCCATTTTCCCTTTCATCTCTCTCTGCAGGCGGATGACGAGAGGAACTATCACATCTTCTACCAGCTTTGCGCCTCCTCTCATCTCCCAGAGTTCAAGGCTCTGAAACTCAGTGAGTTACAAACTGCAGACACAACACACTAATTCACCTGAGCTCTCGTCAGCAGCTTAACACTGAGACTTTAGTCAGGCAGCTACCCAACAGTCAACTTGTTATTTGATAATACAGGGATAATCCCATTTCACCCTTTAGCCCCTGCCCTCTGTTTTGCCTAAGGACAGGTGTCTCACTACAGTCACCCGGAGGAAACCAACGCAGACACAGAGAGAACACACCACACTCCTCACAGACAGTCACCCGGAGGAAACCCACGCAGACACAGGGAGAACACACCACACTCCTCACAGACAGTCACCCGGAGAACACCCACGCAGACACAGGGAGAACACACTACACTCCTCACAGACAGTCACCCGGAGGAAACCCACACAGACACAGAGAGAACACACCACACTCCTCACAGACAGTCACCCAGAGGAAACCAACGCAGACACAGGGAGAACACACCACACTCCTCACAGACAGTCACCCAGAGGAAACCCACGCAGACACAGGGAGAACACACCACACTCCTCACAGACAGTCACCCGGAGGAAACCCACGCAGACACAGGGAGAACACACTACACTCCTCACAGACAGTCACCCGGAGGAAACCCACGCAGACACAGGGAGAACACACTACACTCCTCACAGACAGTCACCCGGAGGAAACCCACACAGACACAGGGAGAACACACCACACTCCTCACAGACAGTCACCCGGAGGAAACCAACGCAGACACAGGGAGAACACACCACACTCCTCACAGACAGTCACCCAGAGGAAACCCACGCAGACACAGGGAGAACACACCACACTCCTCACAGACAGTCACCCGGAGGAAACCCACGCAGACACAGAGAGAACACACCACACTCCTCACAGACAGTCACCCGGAGGACACCCACGCAGACACAGGGAGAACACACCACACTCCTCACAGACAGTCACCCAGAGGAAACCAACGCAGACACAGGGAGAACACACCACACTCCTCACAGACAGTCACCCAGAGGAAACCCACGCAGACACAGGGAGAACACACCACACTCCTCACAGACAGTCACCTGGAGGAAACCCACGCAGACACAGAGAGAACACACCACACTCCTCACAGACAGTCACCCGGAGCGAGACTTGAACTCAGAACCTCCAGGTCCCTTTCAATGCACTATGTCTCTTTATAACACACACACAACATCGCTAGTAGGATGCTGATGTAAATTTCCAGTTCCACCTTAAATGGCGAAGTAATTACAATCTAGCACCCTGTGTGAAAGTTAGGGGTTGGTGATGATATACACAGCTTAAGATATGGAATTCACCCTAATTCAAGAGGAAAATTATTTATTCTATTAATGATAATTTCAGAGAGTTGGCTATTTACATTTTCCCCCAGCTGAATCCTTTTCTAGGGATTTTTAATGGTGGATTTTATTTGTTTATTTATTTATTTGTAATGTTTTATTCTAGATATTTGCTTTGGTGAAACTGGCGTATGTCTCTTGTGTAACTGGATTTTATTGGCTGCTGTTGACGTGTTTGATGGAGTATTATGTTAATATTGACAGACTGATTATGACAAGTCTGTCTGTGTGTGGGTCAATGCTCTGTGCGGGATTAGATGAGTCTGTTTGTGTTGATCACAGCATGTGGACAGAGAATAGATGCTTGCCCACTGAGAGACAACCTGTACACTCTCAGACACGCCCACACACACACACACACACACACACCTCCTCTTCTGTCCTATAACATACACAACATAAACAGTCTGTCTTCCTCTTTTCCATTAAGCTGCATAATCCTCTAATTTGGGGCCCATTATCATCATGCAATAAACCCATTGTTTTTTAACAATCAGTTAATATCACTAAGTGAAGACACTGGATTATTCCAGGGGCACATCAACAACTTACTGAGTGCTAGTTTCTTAAAGCTGCTATGTTTCTGCCTGTTACTTTGGTGTAGATTTATTTGACTGTAGAGCAATGTGTGTTTATGTTAAATGAGGAGCTTTGTTTATAACTACGAAGTCCCCTCTGTCCCCTCTGTCTTATACATATCCCCAGAGTCTATGGTAAAATCTAAATGGCCTTCTCTCTCTCTCACACACTCACACACACACACACACACACACACACACACACACACACACAGTTGGCTCTGTGTTCTGTGCATTGGCAGCCAACTCAGCTGACTTCCTGCACAACTGATGCCCCATTAAGTGTGTGTGTGTGTGTGTGTATACCCATGTGCATGCCACACAGTACCACACAATCAGGCTCCTGTTGCCAAGCAACAGGCCACCCTTCTTTAATCTATGAAGATGCTGCTGTATTCGAGATTCTGGGCTACACTCATTTGTGTTAAACACATTGTGATTTAATTCATAAACTAAAAGAAACGACCTGCTTCCACGCAGTTGGTGAGAGCATTAAGAACACACTGATACACACTTGCACTCGTAATGTAGCCAAAGATGGCGCCTTTTTAAAACTAAATGCCATGTCAATGTGCCTCAAGTTTGCATTTTTTTAATGGAACTATGAGGTGAATGTTGTTAGAAAATAAACAAAGATTCACCCGTGTGGTCTCTGACACTGTGATATACATTAATCTACAAACGCGGACAACTCTGTCACGCAGCCAGAAACAATACTGATGCAGGTGCGTGATGCTTGACGTAAGTTTCCATTAGTAAAATCGCCGCTCAGCTGCTGTGCTGAAATATAAGTTTAGTTTTAATTAGGAATAAGCATTGCTTAATATATTTTTTCACAGGATATTTTTATTTAAAACCAGTGTAAACCAGTCAGAATATGTATTTATCAGTGAGAAGTCCTTTTACTTGTTTGTTTGTTTGACTGCAGGCAGCGCTGGTGATTTCCACTACACCAAACAGGGACGAAACCCAGTGATCGATGGAGTGGATGATGCGAAGGAAATGTCCACCACCAGAAACGCCTTCATTCTGCTCGGTAAAGACCTGCTCATCTGTGTTTGTGTTGTAACTGTGGACTATTATTTTTATTAATTTATTTGTAAAATGAAAAATAAATGTATGAACTGAATTAACGCTTAAGATGTCACTGACTGACTTTAATTTAATGGAACGAGATTATTTTAGTCGTATCGGACGGTCCATGAATATATTTTTTATTTTTGTAATATTCAGTACATCATGAAGCCATAGGCCCGCGCTCCTGTAGTGGTGTTACAGTCTGTCAGAACGACAGAGAGGGAGATATGAATATTATAAAGCCTGATATCATTTTAAATGAACAGTTCAGCTGCAGTAGAAGTCTGAATATGATTTAATATGTTGTGCTCATTATGGAGTGTTTTGTTTGTGTGTGGCCTGTGTCCTATGTGTTGTGTTATTTTCCTCAGGGATTAATGAGTCGTATCAGATGGGGTTATTCCAGGTTCTAGCTGCTATTCTTCATCTTGGGAACGTGGACGTGAAGGACAGAGACTCGGACAGCAGCATCATACCGGTCAGTACACACACACACACACACGTGTTACAAGGTCTCTTCCTAACTGCAGATTTAACATTTAATGAATGCTTACTAGTGTCACAGATTGTATTTTTTAATCTGGTTTCCTCCCACAGTCCAAAAACACACGTTGGTAGGTGGATTGGTGACTCAAAAGTGTCCGTAGGTGTGAGTGTGTGAGTGAATGTGTGAGTGTGTGTCGCCCTGTGAAGGACTGGCGCCCCCTCCAGGGTGTGTCCCTGCATTGCGCCCAATGATTCCGCATAGACTCCAGACCCACCGCCGCCCTGAACTGGATAAGAGTCACAGACAATGAATTAATGAATGGATTATTAATTTATTTGTAATTTTTATACATTTTTTATCAATGAAAGAATGCTATACAGTTGCTGACATTATAATCAAGCCTTTGTGTGCATTTGTTTTGCTCCTCCCACTCCTGTCTTTAGCCCAATAACAGTCACCTGCTGGTGTTCTGTGAACTGATGGGTGTGGCCTATCAGGACATGTCCCACTGGCTTTGTCACAAAAAGCTGAAGACGGCGACGGAGACGTACATCAAACCAATCCCGAAACTGCAGGCCGTAAACGCCCGGGACGCTTTGGCCAAACACATCTACGCCAAACTCTTCAACTGGATCGTGGACCACGTGAACAAGGCCCTGCACTCCTCTGTCAAACAGCACTCCTTCATCGGTGTTCTCGACATTTACGGGTGTGTGTCAGGTGTCTGTGTAGGCGTTGTACGTCTTAAAGTGATGCAGACTGAGATTTAGCAACAAATATAATTTTTCCTTTTTCCTTTCATCGTTACACTTCATTGTTTATTAACTTTAAAGATGAATTAATAATAAAAATATTGCTACTTTTTTTTTTAGGTTTGAAACCTTTGAAATCAACAGTTTTGAGCAGTTTTGTATCAACTACGCCAACGAGAAGTTACAGCAGCAGTTCAACATGGTGGGTTTCCACCTTTTAATAGCATTACATCACTGATACTCAACTGATCAACCACAACATTATGACCACCTCCTTGACTCTATATTCACTGACCATTCTCTGAGTGTCACTGACCACACAGGGGCACGTCGTCGTCTAATGATTACAGACTGTAGTCCATTTATTGCTTTGTATACTTTAATGTCCCCCTTTCACCCTGTTCTTCAGCGCACAGGACCTCCACAGAGCAGGTGTGATGTGGTGGTGGATCATTCTCAGCGCTGCAAATAAGGTATAAAGAGCAACAGATGGACTCCGGTCTGTAATTGTAGAACTGCAAAGTGCTCCTCTATGGTCAGTGCAGCTGAGAGAATGGACAGTGAGTGTAGAAACAAGGAGGTGGTTATAATGTTATGGTTTATTGGGGTATAATTTAATGAAGGTTCTATTTACATTCATCTGATCATGATTTATTAATAGATTACATTTGTCTAATGTTACACTGGTGTTTTCACTGATTCTCTGGTGTCTTTTTCTGTGTTTTTTTTGTCCCCTTTAATTGATTTTTATATGAAAAGAATCTGTTTCCCTTCTCTTTTGTGTTTATTTTGTATATTCTACGCCTGTTAATGATTTAACGTTAACCCTCTTTTCCCCTCTGCAGCATGTATTTAAGCTGGAGCAAGAGGAGTACATGAAGGAGCAGATTCCCTGGACTCTGATTGATTTCTATGATAATCAGCCATGTATTAATCTGATCGAGGCCAAAATGGGGATCCTGGACCTTTTAGATGAAGAGTGTAGGGTGAGAGAGCACTTTAAAGACAAAATAAAGCTGTAGTATAACTTGCTGTATATTGCCACCTACACTTCCTGTAGTGTATTGCAATTTGTCAGAAAGTTCACATGGATAAATAATGATTTTCAGTGTTATTTTTGGTCTGATCCCCACCCCCCCTCCCCGCTCTCTGTAGATGCCTAAAGGTTCTGATGACTCCTGGGCTCAGAAGCTGTATAACACTCACCTGAAGACCTGTTCACTCTTTGAGAAGCCACGCATGTCCAACAAGGCCTTTATCATTCAGCACTTCGCAGACAAGGTTTGTATGAGGCCTGTCACGGTAATTCCATTATTGTCTTATCGTACAATAAAAACCTCAGTGTCGCCCGTGGTGTTTAGTGGTGTGTTTCTTTGCGTAAGAATGAACATCACCAGTAGTTTAGCCACTCGCTTTGTTCTGTTCTCTGATCTTCTCTGGTCTCTCTTTCTCTTCTGGTGCTGGATTTATTTAAAAGCTGTTTTTATTTTTGTTTTTTTGTGTGAGATTATTTAAGATTAAATATTGTTTTATTCCAGTTCCGTTGTCTGAATATTTTTAATAAACTTATGTTTTTGCTAAAGGTTCACTGTTCTTTACAGCTGTGTAATTGCACTATTATTCCATTATATTATCATTATATCAGTGACGTTATCATGCCCTAAAATTACAATAATATTGTCATTTATCGCAGATATTTCTGAGACTATGTATCGACCGCAAAAATGGGCTTCTGTGACAGGTCTATTTATATAATCTCTATAGAAAAAAGCATGAAACAGAATAGGTCATATTGTAGAAGCTATACAAACTTAATATCACCGTTCCCAAAGCCGAGTGTGGACTGGAGGAGTAAAACAGCTCCATCCAGTCACTACCTTTTTATTTAATCTTTACTGAAATATCCCAGCATCTGATTTAAACCAGTTCCAGGAGAATAGAAGCTTTAATGGACTAAATAAGAGCCACATCTTTATTAATAGCCTTCAAAAAAACTCATAGGAAGAGCAGATGTCCACACGCTGTTAGACGGTGTATTTGAGTGTATTAGCATTTAACTTCTTGGGGGTGTAATCAGTGTTTGTAGTTTATTAGACGTCTGATGTCCTCAACTCCACTTTTAGCTCTAGGGTCATATTTCAGCTTTTAATATTTGGAACTAGACACACTACACACACACACACACACACACTGCAACGACATGCATCAGTTAAATTAGTCAAATCTGTGTTTCAAATTGTGATCAATACTTTAACACAATCTCTGGAGCATCCTACACCTTAAAGATCTTCTTCAGTTTATTGGGCATTCAACTGTCATAAAAGTAATCTATAAATAATGATATAAACAGAGATAGTATGGGTTTATAATCATGGCTGGTGTCAGTGTAAGGGATAAATAACTAGCAGAACTGTTTGTGTTGTATTTTGACAATTCTGTTTTTTATTTAGTTTCTTTTGTTTTCTCTCTCCTTCTCTTACAGGTGGAATATCAGTGCGACGGCTTTCTGGAGAAAAACAAAGACACGGTGAATGAAGAACAGATTCACGTCCTGAAAGCCAGTAAGGTCAGTAAGGTTCCCACTGCATTATCTTTTATCACCTGTGATTATGCTGCGTTCCATTTACCACATAATTCAGGTGTCGGAGCTGGGAATGATGTCACATCCGAGCGGAGCAGGTTCCAGTTAAATCCTATGCTCTATAGGTTTCCATTGTTAGCATTGTTAGCGATAACAAGCTAACAGTGTTAGCATTGTTAGCAATATCAGTTGATAACCACAACGTTTGTGGTATTTTACCGAAATATACCGAACACCATGAA
>NC_089810.1:39955756-39988256 GCF_029633855.1 Hoplias malabaricus
TTTCATTGAGTGGATTTGTGTGAATGAAACCTTCAAACAAAGCAGGGTTTGAGACATTTGAACTGTGTCCTGAACCAAGTAAAGCCAGTCTAAAATCATTATTATTATTTTCTCATTATTTTTATTAGTTTTAATGAATATTTTATTGCTCAGTAGTTTTTATTCAAGCTGGATTTACTTTAATTACAGAACTATCATAATAACTTATGATTATTAATATTTATTCTGCTGATGACATTTAATACAAATGTATTTTTTATAACATATTTTATAACATTTATATTTTACCTAAAATAATCCATTCAAATCTAAACCTCTTCCTTTGTCGTAGTTAATGTGCGATCCCCTGCATTCAGGACCCGAAGGCTGTAATGAAGCTGGGGTGGGGGTGTATGCTGTGTGACCTCTCTGCTGGTGGCTCGCTGGTGGCGGCTCTAGCTGCTTTTTCACAGAAAGCAGTGGTTCACACTCATCGTCTTTGTGTGTGCGGTGGTGCTGTGGATGTTCTGATGTATTATCTTTTTGTTTTTGTTTGTGTGTTTTTTCCATCACGTGTTGTCTGTGTCCTGTGTTACCATGACAACCCGTACCTGCAGAAGGTAAACGCCAAAACGCTGCTAAAAATGCCACGCTGGTGCTTCTCTCCCTACTTTTTCTGTTTTTGTCCTTCCCTCTGTTTTATCTTTCTATCTTCCTTCACATTTCATTCTCTCTCTCTCTCTCTCTCTCTCTGTGCATCTTTCTATTTCTATTTTCTTTTCTTTTTCACTTCTCTTAGGGACCCTCTCTCTTTATTTCACTTTCTCTTTCTCTCTCCTTTTTCTTTCTCCCACTCCATTCTTTTCTGTCCTCATCATCCTGTTTTCCTATTCTCTCTCTCCCTCCCTTTTTCTTTTCTCTGCTTTGCATTTTCTTTCACTTTCTGTCTCCTAATGACTTTCTTTATTTCACTTTCTCTTTCTCTCTCTCTGTGCATCTTTCTATTTCTATTTTCTTTTTTTCACTTCTCTTTATGACCCTTTCTCTTTATTTCACTTTCTCTTTCTCTCTCCTTTCCCTTCTCTCTCTCTACACCCTCTCTCTACCCCCTCCTCTCTCTCTCTACCCCCCCTCTCTCTACCCCCCTCCTCTCTCTCTACCCCCCTCTCTCTCTCTACACCCTCTCCCCCCCCCCCCCCCTCTCCCCCCCCCCCCCCTCTCCCCCCCCCCCCTCTCCCCCCCCTCTCTCTCTCTCCAGCTCTTAAAATAAGATGCATGCGCACAGGGTGGAGTTTATTAGATTTTTTTTAAAGGGAGTGCAGGTTTCTGTTGCTGCTTCAGCATCTTCTGCCTCTTGCTTCCAGCTGCTGCTGAGAGGCAGTTTTTCCCCCTGAATTGTATTGATCTTTACTGCAGCCCTGAGGGACCTGCTCTGACCACACACCACTTCACACACTACAACACACATCAGTTGCATTTACATGTGGTTTATACTCCGTATCCATGGGGTTAGAGTCTTCTTTGTTTTGGGGAACGGGTCCATCTCCACGTAATCAGAATCAGCCTCGATCAAATACGAGCAAC
Source organism: Hoplias malabaricus (assembly GCF_029633855.1). Taxonomy (NCBI): domain Eukaryota; kingdom Metazoa; phylum Chordata; class Actinopteri; order Characiformes; family Erythrinidae; genus Hoplias; species Hoplias malabaricus. Next base: position 39,957,320 of record NC_089810.1, read on the forward strand.
GCTCCACTCTAAAACCGTCTCCCATCTCTGCAGTTGATGTGACTGTGTTGTAAATAATGAAAAACAGATGCAGATGAATGCGTTAGAGTGCACAACGTATCCGCTCTCTTTGAGGTTGCTGTGTCAAGACAACAACATCAACAACACAACAGTGATTGGTCGAGTGGAGAAGTTAGGGTTAATTCTTATTCACAAAATATTGACAAAGACATTCAGAGCCTGTGCAGTGCAGGTTTAATTATTAATAATGTACATCATAAAACTGCAGCGTGCATTAGTAGTGCCGGGGTCGTCTCAGATTAAAGGTGGCCCCGAGGAGCTGTGCTGGGGTTACAGTGAAGTGTTGTGTAGTTGTGATGAGCTGGTCCCAGAAGGCACTGTGTATTCCTCTGCTGCATGGTGCTTACCCTCCTCTGACTCCAGCACTTCTCTGTAAATGATGAAAGAGTCTAGAGGGAGCTGCTGTCTTTCCTTTTTGCCAATTCATCTTTGCTTTCTTTCTCTCACCCTTTAAATCAAGAGCTGCTGGGTGCATCAATGCAAATATATATTTATACTGTACAGAGAGATTAAAATACATTACCACATATATACACCAGACAGCCATGACATTATGAATGTTTCTACATTCACTATCCGTTCTCTCAGCTCCACTGACCACACGGGAGCATTTTGTAGTTCTACAATTAGAGACAATAGTTCATCTGTGGCACTGCATACTTTGTTTGCCCATTTTCATCTTGTCCTCAGCGCTCAGGACCCCCACAGAGCAGGTGTGATGTGGTGGTGGATCATTCTCAGCGCTGCAGTGACACTGACGTGGTGGTGGTGTGTTAGCGTGTGTTGTGCTGGTGTAGAGTGGATCAGACACAGCAGTGCTGCTGGAGTTTTTAAACCCCTCAGTGTCTGGACCGAGAACAGTCCACCGACCAAAAACATCCAGCCGACAGCGTCCTGTGTCACTGATGAAGGACTAGAGGACGAGCGACACACACTGTGCAGCGACAGATGAGCTACTGTCTCTGACTCTACATCTACAAGGTGGACCAACGAGGGAGGAGTGTCTCACAGAGTGGACAGAGAGTGGACACAGGGTTTAAAAACTCCAGCAGCACTGCTGTGTCTGATCCACTCTACACCAGCACAACACACACTAACACACCACCACCACGTCAGTGTCACTGCAGCGCTGAGAATGATCCACCACCACATCACACCTGCTCTGTGGGGGTCCTCCTGAACATTTCAGGATGAAAGAGGTAAAAGAAGTATGCAGAGCAACAAATGGACTAAGGCCTAAAAAGCCTTGATCTTAAAATCTTAACCTAAAAAATAAATAAATAAAAAATTTCACTTTTAATAAGTAAATGGCTGTGTTTAAAAGCTGTTGAAATAAGAGACTAATGTCTGGTAAATTGATAGTTAAATGGACGCCGTTTTAAATGTGTTTCTAATCGACTCATTAAATGAAACCACAATTGAAATAGGTTCTTATCTGAAAGCAGCTGTTAATCATCTCAGTCTGTAAACCTTTCACAAAACTATCTCTATAAAGCTTTAGAGATGAATCCTGTCATCACATGGAGACTTCCACTCTGCGCAGTCTTGCCTTCATTGGCCTGCAGTGTTTAACAAACGGAAGCGGAAATCTGACGTAATCAAGGCTTTAAAGGAGCAAACAGCCATTTTCTTTAATGATTCTTTGTACTGTTATGATTCGCCATTTACACTGACACCTAGTGGCCGGGATGTGCCCTCGATTTTGATTCTTCATCTCGTGTCTAGACTTTATAAAAAAAAAAAAATGATACATTTCATAAGCACAGTTTGTTTTTTCTGGTGGTAAAAATGACTGACTGCTCCTTTAAAAAATAAAGAAATAACTAAAAGCCCGGCCTTGGAGAAGGTGAGACTGCCCTCAGCTCTTTTTTTCAGCGTTTAACCCTGTGTTGGAATGTATTTCCCAGTTTGACCTCTTGGTGGAGCTGTTCCAGGACGAGGAGAAGGCTGTGAGTCCTACTGGGGTTTCTCCAGCTCCAGGCGGACGCACGCGCCTCAGTATCAAACCAGACATGAGCAAAGCCAACAAGTCCAGCAAGGAGCACAAGAAAACCGTGGGGCTGCAGGTGGGGGCAGTTTTTCACAGGTTGCAGTTGGTTATTATAGGATTTTAAAGGTGTTGTCATCATTTCCTTGACTATACTCTTTAAATAAAGTTTTTTTTTAAAACTCCCTCAGGAATAACGGTACTAGTGCTTCACTGCGGTGGAACCCTCAACGTCTTTAGTTAGATATCGCTAATAAACCGAGAAAATGTGTACAATTATAGCTTGCAATAAACTATTTTTATGTATTTTATATCCCTTATGTGGCACAGGCCTCTATTTCAATTTATTATTGTTCTCCCTTTCCTGTATTCTACGGTGACCAGACGTCCTCTTTTACTCGGACATGTCCTCTTGTTTAGACTTAAAAAAATGTCCGGGCGGAATTTCACAAACGTCCGGCATTTTGTTTTTCTAGAGCTTACATAGAACTTTCGAGAAGCTTCGTTCACAAACTAGTCCCGCCCTCCCCTACTCCGATTGGTTCTCTTGAGTGAGAAGGGGGCGTGGTGAAGTATCCTACAATCTTCTGATTGAACGGTCTGACTGTAGCGCTACGGTTATTGGTCGATAACCTTCTCTGTAAACATTTAATTGGTCAGTCTGCACGTCAGTAGTCGTCCACCCCCCCCCATATAACTATATAACCTTATGTAACTTCTGTAGGGTTCGCAACTGGATTTGACCGTTATTTATATTTTTTGGACGGTGTAAATATCCAGCCAAAATGTCATATTAAGCTTGTACATTATTTTGGCAGTTTGTGAATCGCCAATTTCTCCACATCTACCAACGTGTTTATCATATTTCTCCTGTGTCTCACTACACATCTTGTTTTTCATGTTTTGTGCCATAGTTCCGTAACTCTCTGCAGCTGCTGATGGAGACTCTGAATGCCACCACTCCTCATTACGTTCGCTGCATTAAGCCCAACGACTACAAACTCGCCTTCACGTACGTCACATTCGGACCCAGTCTGTAAAAACTGGTTAGAAATAACCAATAGAGTCATCGGGATATAGATCAGATTGATATATGGATTATTAATATTATTAAAAATAATTATCCAAACATAACATGGTTTCGTTGTAATTCCAGGTTTGACCCAAAGAGGGCAGTACAGCAGCTGAGAGCTTGTGGCGTCTTGGAGACAATTCGAATCTCTGCAGCAGGTTTCCCATCCAGGTAATCTTCCCTTTTCCAGAGAAAATCTAAGTCTAAACTCTCCTTTTACTGTACATCACTTTGGATTCAAATGTCTACTAAATATATTAAACGACAGCATTTTCCCGGAACTGAAACTCTGTGTGTGTGTTCAGATGGACATATCAGGAGTTCTTCAGCCGGTACCGTGTTCTGATGAAGCAGAAGGATGTTCTGGCAGATAAGAAGATGACCTGCAGGAACGTCTTGGAGAAACTGGTGCAGGTTAGATCTATAATCTGTTGTCGCACATTGCTCCTTAGACTCTCTACTGAGACTCTACGGAGAGCTTCGTGCCTTTCATCAATTAACGTCGCCAAGAACTGCCTACTACTGCAGGAAAAGCAGTTTGAATGACATGCAAAAGGACCAATCACAAATCTGCTATTTTGGCATGACATGTAGGAGGAGGCAGATAGCCAATCAGAAGGCAGAATCCTGACAGAGAGGGCAAATCAACGCACTGAAAGACTCTCTGTTACAGTCTTCTTACAGCATACGTTCAGCTACAGCCTACATTCACCCTTCCTACAGACGTCAAACAGCTTAGGATCATCCTACGTACTTTTACATCATTATAGAAAGACTCCTGAACCTCCTGATGTTGCATGTTTCTTAGCAGTATTATATGTAATGTGTTGTTCACCAATGACAAACGCATTGTACCCTTTAGTGGCCCTGCTCTATGGAACATAACCCGTTTGCACTTAGAGGATAAAAACAAACAAATCACTTTCATGACTCTTATTTATTTCTTTTGGGGAAAAGCAGTCTTCGGTATGGTGTATTAAACAAAACATCCCCCTCCTGTTTCCATTCGTCCATGCTCCAGGACCCGGATAAATACCAGTTTGGGAAGACAAAGATATTTTTCCGGGCAGGGCAGGTGGCATATCTAGAAAAACTTCGAGCCGACAAACTGCGGGCCGCCTGCATCCGCATCCAGAAAACCATCCGCTGCTGGTTAGCGCGCAAGAAGTACCTGCGCATGAGGAACGCCGCCATCAACATCCAGAGACATGTCCGGGGATACCAGGCACGCTGGTGAGGTTCACACACTCACACACACTTACTGTCTCACACACGCTCTCACACACAAACACAATGCTGCTTTAGGTGTTTAATCTCATTAAAAAACACCAAAAACCCAAATACAGTTTGTAATCAGCCTCAGTAGGTAGCACTTTGTGCAATGATGTGTTTCCTATCAGTGTATTAAAGATGTATGAAGCTTTATTTAAGATTCCAGAGCATGCTCAAGGATCAGTATGAGCTTATTATTGATTAATCAGTGTGTATCTTAGACTTATTGGCTTTATTTTTATGTCAGTGACCCACAATGTGGAGACAAACCAAGAGCAATCAGCCATTTGTGTCGTTAGTTTCTTTATTTATTTATTGGAAAAAGAGAATCTGCTGCTAGATGATTCCGGTCTGTTTTGTGCTGCTACACTTGTGTATCACTGTATCAAACATGTCCCCAATAGAAACCCCAGACGTTTTGGCTCCAATCTTGGCTTTGAAATCTGTCTTTGTGTTTCTGTGTTTTGTGCTCAGTTTGGCCAAGTTCCTGCGCAGGACACGAGCTGCGATCATCATCCAGAAATACCAGCGCATGTTTGTGGCGAGGAGGAACTACAAACGCAAACAAGCTGCAGCTCTTGCCATGCAGTGTATCCTCAGAGCTTATATTGCCAGACAACAGTACAAAGCGGTATACACCCACACACACACACACACACACACACAGTATATATACACATTGTACGAATATTTTAAAATGAAGAGCAGATCAAAAATGTGTAATATTTACAAAATGAAAACGCAGAAGGTGAGAGAAGCTCAGAGTGCTACGTTTTTGAGGGAAAGCTTCTCTCCTGTTTCTGATGTATTCCCTGTGCTTATTGTCTTTTAATCCTCTCTCTCCCCCTCTCCCTCCCTTTAGCTGTTACGGGAGCATAAAGCAGTGATCATTCAGAAGATGGTCCGAGGCTGGTTGGCTCGGCAGTGGTACAAGCGCTCTTTAGCTGCGGTGGTGTATCTCCAGTGCTGCGTGAGGAGGATGAGGGCCAAGCGTGAGCTCAAGAAGCTGAAGATCGAGGCCAGGTCTGTGGAACATTACAAGAAGCTCAACATCGGCATGGAGAACAAGATCATGCAGCTCCAGCGCAAGGTCGACGAGCAGGTAACCGCACGTCTGCACGCTGCGGAGCTGAATATTCATTCACATCATGTTTTTCCTAAAAAAATAAGGGTATGAATATGTAGTCTGCCCCCTTTTTGAAGTGCAGTGCCTCCCCAAATTAGACGTTCTTGAAGTTTCAGGATGTATTTTGGCTAAACACCAAATGCAGTCTTTTTCAAGTTTGTGATGTCACAACCAAGAAGAGATTTACCACCCATTCAGCCAGAAGCAGGTCACGTCCTGCCCACTCAGTGGTGTGATGATATGAGGACTACTTCTACACATTAGGAAATGAAATTTAGTACTAGACAGCCAATGAGAGAAGAGGTATATGCACATAGTAATGCATAAAAGCAAAATAATGAGTGTGTGTGTGTGTGTTGTAGAATAAAGACAACCGTTCAATGAGTGAGCGTCTGAATGGACTGGAGGTGACCCACGCTGCGGAGAGCGAACGTCTGCGGCGAGAGCTTAGCCGCCTGCGCTGCGCTGAGGAGGATGCTAAGAACAGTATGAACAGGGTTATAACACTCCAGGAGGAACTGGAGCGTCTAAAGACAGAGCTGCAGAAAACACAGAAGGAGAAGATGGCCATAGAGGACTGGGCTAAGACCTACCAGGACGAGATGGAGAAGGTAAGCTTCATTCATGATGATATTGTTCATATCGGTGCTCCGGTTTCATCCCACAGTCCAGAAACACACGTTGGTAGGTGGATTGGAGACTCAGAAGTGTCTGTAGGTGTGAGTGTGTGAGTAAATGTGTGTGTGTCGCCCTGTGAAGGACTGGCGCCCCCTCCAGGGTGTGTTCCTGCCTTGCGTGATTCCGGGTAGACCTCGGACCCACTGCAACCCTGAACTGGATAAGGGTTATAGACAATGAATGGATGATTAAACAACAGCCACCATAAAAGGACAAAACAGAGAGAATGTGTTTGAATTTTGAATTACAGTTATACAATGCATAAAAACACATTAAAACTTATTTATACACCTTGTGATTTAACAAAATGCTGTACACAGGGTGTTGTTCAGTGCTGTGTATCAATATCACTAGGGAGAGACATAGGCCTTATGTCCCTCTCCACGTACAGATTCCTTTTTGTAGCGTTCCTCTGAAACCCACATGAGCATAGCCTCCTCTCTGAAGTTGTTCCTAATTCAGACCCACAGGAGAGCTGCCAGAGGGTTCAGAAATTTAAGGTGGAGAAGTCTGTACATTATATCAGGTGAGAAAGAGAGAGTAGAGGAGGGTAGATTTGCTCTAGTATTGTGTTAGAAATCAGCCTTTAAGGCACACTCCTCCTGTAATAGAATCGGTCACTTCCCTTTAGTTGAATCATTTTAGAAATAGCATTATTTCACTAGTGACCTGTGTGTACATCACTACCCTTAAAGGCAGTATGTCTGTGTTTACGTTACTGTGACTAGTGTAAGTTATTCTATATTTATAGTGTGTATTAAATAATGTGTGTGTGTATTGCAGATGATCTCAGAGCTGAAGGATCAGAACGCCCTGCTGAAGAACGAGAAGGACGATTTGAACCGACTTATTCAGGAACAGGGCCAGCAATGGACAGGTACCTTACCCCAGTCCTAAACCAAGTTGTGCTGTGTTTCACCCCAGTCTTGGTATAATCTTAGCCCCCAGGTTGTACTAAATGTCTTTAGATTTATTAATAAATCTTGTCCTATTATCAGTATTTTCCCAATTCTTTCCCAGTCTTTGCTTGGCCTGTTCTGTCAGTGCGTTTTCTTAGCCCCAGTCTTAGCCCCAGTCTTAGCCCCAGTCTTTGCTTGGCCTGTTCTGTCAGTGCGTTTTCTTAGCCCCAGTCTTAGCACCAGTCTTTGCTTGGCCTGTTCTGTCAGTGCGTTTTCTTAGCCCCAGTCTTAGCACCAGTCTTAGGCTAGGCCTAGACTAATCTTAGGACAATAAAATCTATGCTTTAACCTCTTGTATCATCTTGAGCTTCAGTCTTAAGCTCATTCTTAGCCCCAGTCATTGTTGTGCTTGTTGGAGCCCTACTATGTGATCATTTTAAAGAGGGTTATGTAACATATCGTCGTGTGTGTTTGTGTCTGTGTGTGTTTTAGAGAAAATGCAGAGGGCCCTGAAGGAGGAGACAACTCAGCTGGAATGCGATCTGAACGAGGAGCGATCTCGCTATCAGAACCTCCTCACGGAGCACCTACGTCTGGAGGAGAAGTACGACGACCTCAAGGAGGAGATTTCGCTCTCCATGGTGAACACACACACATTACAGAATGCCCTATGATAAATTATCAGAATCATAAGAAAAGCTTCCAATTAAAATAAAAAAAAAAAAGTTAAATTGCATACATTTAAAACGGCACCTTCTCTCGCAGAATGTCCCCAAACCAGGCCACAGGAGAACAGACTCCACCCACAGCAGCAACGAATCGGAATACACCTACAACTCAGAGTTTGCAGAGTCAGAAGAGGGCCCACGAGGCAGAGAGGTGAGAGCTGGAGACAGGGAAAGTGATCTTTTCCCCAGTGGCATTTAAGGACAAATGGATCAATCTAAGGTTTAATCACGCAGTAGTTTTCAGAAAAAAAAATTGAGACTTTATCTGAAAAAGTGTCGTTTGATAATAAAGTGGTTAACCTAAAAATATCTCATTCCCTCAAACCCCACGCCTCCTGGTGTAAATGTGTATTTTCCATTTGTGACACCCCCTGCAGGATGTGACAAAAGCATCTTTAGACATGGCTTTGTTCCTGAAGCTGCAGAAGAGGGTGACGGAGCTGGAGCAGGAGAAACAGGGGCTTCAAAACGAGCTGGATCGCAAAGAAGAGCAGTTTCAGCGGGCTAGGGCTCGGGTACACACACACACACACACACCATCGTTTCATATTACCATATATACACAGAACATCCAAAACATTACGAACAACTCCTTGTTTCTACAATCACTCTCCATTCTCTCAGCTCCACTGACCACACAGTGTGGTCTATCTGTTGCTCTGCATACTTTGATGCCCCATTTCTTTTAGATTTGGAGTGCTAAGACAAAGGTGTGGAGATGGTTGGTTCAGTCTAAAGGGGTGGTGCACTTGTTTTTAAACAGAACTCATCAAAGTTTGATTTTCTGAACTGAAATTAGAAAAGGACTGGCGCCCCCTCCAGGGTGTGTTCCTGCCTTCCACCCAGTGTATTCTGGGTAGGCTCCGGACCCACCACCAACACCCTGAATTGGATAAACAGTTTCAGACAATGAATCTATGAATGAATAGAGAGTTAGACAATAAACTTGTAGGTGAATTAGATGGAAGAGTAATAATTAAGTAAATAAATAAGTGTTTTTATGTAAACCTCTTTAAATCTGCGTCAATCAGCGTTTGAGCTGAATTTTCTGATCCTCTTTTTTGATTCTCAGGATGATGAAGAGCATAAGAAAGCTCGCAGCGCTGAACTGGAGTATGAATCTCTCAAGGTAAACATACACAGCTTCGCTGCACTCCATTTAACTCCTAAGGCAGATGTCGGAGCTGTGAATTGCCTGACACTGGAGCCGACTGCTTTCCAGTTAAACACTCAGAAAATCCTGTGCCCTAGGTTTTCATTGTTAGCCTATTAGCATTGTTAGCAATACCAGTTGATAACAGCATTATGGGATATTTTGCGCATCCGAACACCATTGGACAATTCCACATACAGCAGTTGGTCAGTTACTGTCTATACAACTGATCTAATGGCACACAGATAGATAATAGCGCTAATACACACTACTGAATTGTGGGCGGCCATCTTAGATTCTCAACTCAGGGCAGGTGAGGCTCTTCCGGCTTTGGGAGTAGGAAATCCGATTGGTGGTGGCGTTACATCTGAGTTCAATTGGAACAAAGCATAAGATCAGTTTTCCTCAGTTCATAATAAACGTTTTTAAATTTGGGAAATTTTATAAATATTGCTTAAGTTTCTCCAGCCTGCAATTTCTATAACAGAAAATATTCATTCTCTCTTGCTCTCACTCTCTCTCTCTCTCTCTTTCTCTCTTTGTCTCTGTCTCTCTTGCGCTCCCTCGCGCTCACAACCCCCCCCCCCACCCTCTCTCTCTCTCTCTCTCTCTCTCTCTCTCTCAGCGTCAAGAGTTGGAGTCTGAGAATAAGAAACTGAAGCATGATCTGAATAAGATCCGTTGCTCACTCAGTGAAGGCCCTGGCGCCACTTCGGCTGCCCCTGGATTGCCCGCCTACCAAGTGGTACTGGACCAGCTGAACACCTGCAACGAGGAGCTGGAGGTCAGGAAAGAGGAGGTCCTGGTCCTCCGTTCTCAGCTGGTCAGCCAGAAAGAAGCCATGCACAAGGTCAGATTAACAAACCTCTACACAACTTCAGTATTAGTGTCATGTGATGAATCTGTTTTAAAAGACTCAAATACGGTTTGGGATGAGTGTGTGAAGAGTTATTTTTATATATAATAAATATTAATAATCATTTGTTATTGAAAAGTGATTGAATCTGAACAGGAATAATAACTGTCTTTGAAAATGAATTGTCCCTAACTTGACATTTTCATTTTTTAATATCTAACATCTCTCCATTTCTCCTTCTGTCTCTCTTTGCTCTCCTTAAAGGATGAGAAGGTACTACAGGCTTCAGAAACGTTTGCTTGTTTTTTTGTACCTTATTTGGTAGATGTTCTTTTGTTATGCTTTTTTAACGTTTGCCACATTAAGAGTAAACAGTAGAAATATTAATTTTTTCTTTATCTGTTTTGCTTAGCTTTGTTTTTGTTTGGTTTTCTGTGTTTGTTTGTTTTTGCTGAGTGGTGTTGTTTTGCTTGGTAGTTGTTTTGTATTACTGTCCTTCCTCTGTGGTTTGTTTTTGTTTTCCATTGCTTTCTCTTCAGCTTTGTCCAGTAGGGGGTGCTCTGTAGCCCCACATTCTGTTCATTACGATAAAGGTCAATGTCTCACAGTGTGATTTTAACACAGTTCACAATACCAAATTATTAAAGCTGTAATGTTTATGATCCATGAATGAAGCTGATGATGATATTGATGTTATTAATATCACTGATGATGCTGATGGTGATGTCTGTGTTTAGGAAACCATGACTGAGCCGCTGCGTTTTGTGGAGGATGTGCAGAAGCTCACTGACGCTAAAGAGATCTCAGAGGCGTACATGGGCCTCAAAGACACTAACAGGTACAGGACAAACACACTTCTTCAAGTCATTTTATTAACCTCAGTTCTCACTTTCTACGTAGTCTCTGAGCTGTAGCTCCTCTATGTGACTCATTACACCCTATAAAACAATTAAATAAATATATATATTTTAAAAAAAAAGGTAATTCAGGGTTTCAAATCTACAGGGTCCAGTAAGTGAGGTGCTGCGGCAGGAATTTGATATTATCCTCCCAGTTATTTCATAACACTGGTTTAATTATAGTGGTACACCAGCAATAAAGTACATGTCTTACGAACATGAACAAGCATTCCTGTGTGTGTGAGAGTGAGAGACCATGAGTGTGTGTTTTATGTGTGTCTCTGCTGCGTAGATCACCCAGGTTTCTGCGCAGGCCTCTCGAGGTGAACGAGTTGGTGAACAGGCTGAGGTAAAACTCTCTAAGAAAGTGAGAGAAGAAGAGATGTGACGCATGGCTGCATTCGCAGAGCAGTTTAATCCTAATCTTAATACTTCAGGTTACTTCAGACAGTGCGAAGAATGAGGTGCACTAACATGCATGAGAGCTGGGAATGAGCGAATGCCTTTAGCTCTCACACTAACGCCAGTGAGGTTTGAGGTCAGGTGAAATGGCATCGTAATAAATGAGCGAAGAAGCCTGAGCTCTGTTTGCACAAATCTTTCCGTGATTTATGATGGTGTTAGTCATAGGGATGAAGCAGGAGATGAGTAAAATAAGAGCATGGGACTTTGCAGCTTTCCAAGCGTAGCTTTTGTGGGGTTTGGGCTGTGATGCCATTTTTAAGCTTTGTCGATTTTAAAGGGCCCATGTTCTGTATTTTCTTCACTTATGAGGTTACTGTGGGTTTAGGTCAACACATTTCCATAATTCATTTTCTCATGATCTTTAACCAGCCCTTGACCTACTGTGCCTTTAGGAGTCTATGTAGCTGTACACGGGGGGCCATTTATATGGACACACCTTAATAAAATGGGAATGGTTGGTGATATTAACGTCCTGTTTGTGACACATTAGTATATGGGAGGGGGGAAACGTTTTAAGACGGGTGGTGACCATGGCGGCCATTTTGAAGTCGGCCATTTTGGATCCAACTTTTGTTTTTTCAATGGAAAGAGGGTCATGTGACACATCAAACGTATTGGGAATTTCACAAGTAAAACAATGGTGTGCTTGGTTTTAACGTAACTTTATTCTTTCATGAGTTATTTACAAGTTTCTGACCACTTATAAACTGTGTTCAAAGTGCTGCCCATTGTGTTGATTGTCAATGCAACCCTCTTCTCCCACTCTTCACACACTGATAGCAACAGAAATGCTAGCACAGGCTTCCAGTATCCGTAGTTTTAGGTGCCAACCATTCCCATTTTATTTACTTTTGGCTCTGGATATGAGCATTCGCTAAGTCTGGATGGAGACTTAAACTTTTCAAAAAGAAAAAAGCTGTTAAACTCATTCTAGTAATTTTTTTGAAGTCCACAATGATCAAGTTGCTTCCTGGCGGCTAGCAACAGAACATTGTTTTTGTACCTTTTCCTCTCTCAGTAACCCTGTCTGCAGGAACCACACGTCATATCCCTTCAGTGGAAATGTGGGGGGCCTAACTGCTGTAGACCCCAAGAGTTAGTGTCCATATATTCACTTGTTCATAGCAAAAGTCTGAAAAATATTTGGCTCCTGATGTGTGTGTCTTCTGAGACTGTTTTTAGAAGTGGTCAGTTTTGCGTGGTTTGCTGACCGGAGGTATTCAGGCTTTTGTGTCTAACAGGCCAGATGTGTAGATGCTGATCCATGTGAAGCTAAGACTGCTTTATGATGGAGCGTGGACTGAAGCATGACTTTTAATATTTGTGTTTCTTTTTCTTATTTTTTTGCCACGTTATTAATTTTTTATTTAATGCTCTTTATTTTTATGTTTAAACATTTTCTTTTTCTTTTGGCTCACACGCATGCCCATATCTCATTTAATCCATTAATGTGTATTGTTTATGTTGAACCCACCCTTATTTTCTTTGTTATCTCCTTTTTCCCCTCTGTTTTTCCCTCGTGTCCTGTCAGATCCCCCATCCCTGATATGCGTAAACTAAATGAGGACGGTGAGCTGTGGCTGGTTTATGAAGGCTTAAAGGAGACCAACAGGTTAAAACGTGTGTGTGTGTGGGTGTGTGATTTTTCTCTCCTCTCTCTCATATTTCCATTTAACACACACCATGCTCTGCAAAAGACCACCCTTCATTTATTTCATCAACATTCCAAACAGCGATGAAGCACAAGTCAGTCCTCAACAGATGAAGTGTGGTCCATGTGTTTGCACAGTATAGTAATGAAAGCAAGACAGCATACACTTTTATATTCGCTTACTGACCAGGCACGTGTCTGGGAACGCTAGTCTCTGTGGGTTCAGTAGTGCTCCACAGTCTTCAGTAATGCTCTGTATTCAGTTTCTCTTTTATATTCTTGGGTTTCTGCTTCATTCTTGAAAGAAAACGTTGTTTTAAGGTGGCCGCTGCATGCTGTTTTGGCCTGATGATGTCAGAAAGGTGTACTGACGGCTGCTCTCTTTGGGCTGTAAAGCTCTGCTGCTGCTGAAGGAAATGGAGATCAGTCCTTGCTAAATATGCTTTGTGAATTGAGGCGTATCCAATGGATCCCTGCTCCCTACGTAGTGGACTACATAGTGGGAATTAAACGTGTTAATGTTTTTAATAATAATTAATAACTTTAACAAATTTGGCCACAGTTTTCTCCCATAATTCACACTTTTTACTTTTGACCGTGGGGTGCTGGTCCGCTTCAACTCGTCCACTTACTAATGGAGCCGCTGCAGTGGACATGGGTTGAGTTGCGTACAGAGGATGTTCGCCACCTTGTGGAGTCTGTGTCATGTGATTAATCAAACCCGTTATTAACCTGTTATTAACCGGGTGTTCCTAATTAATAGACTGGCTTTTTGGCCCAAGCTCACACCCCGGAGCAGGGAGCCATTTGAGGTCCAAGCTGTAGCCTATTTTTAATGAAAGTAATATGTCTGTGATTACATTTGATTGTTTTGTTACAGCTTAGAGCTCTGTCAGTTACTAATCTCTCCTTTTCGCCTCCACTAGATCACTGTGTGTGTTTATATATATGTATGTAAACTTAAGTTTCTCTTCCGCTCCCGTGTCTCTCCTCCCCCACCCCCTGATGTGTAGGTTACTGGAGTCTCAGCTGCAGTGTCAGAGGCGCACTCATGAATCTGAGCTGGAGTCTCTTCGCGGAGAGCTGCAGAGTGTTAAAGAGGACAATAATAGACAGCAGCAGCTTCTCGCTCAGAACCTGCAGCTCCCCCCGGAGGCTCGCATCGAGGCCAGTCTGCAGCACGAGATCACCCGCCTTACCAACGAGAACTTGGTAGGTGCTCGAACAGACATCCCGCTGCTACGTGACGGCTGAAACAAGAGTCATTTCGAACTGTTGTATCCCAAGTTACAAAATGTACTACTTTATTTCCGCTTGCATTTTCACATTTCTACCAGAGAGGTCTCCAAAACGCCAAAAGGCTACACAGTGCAGCTTTAATGTTTATACAGTATGTTTTTACATTATTGTCCAAACCTGTGTGTGTGTGTGTGTGTGTGTGTGTGTGTGTGAGAGAGAGAGAAAGGGAGAGAAGGAGAGAGAATGTAAGCGCACTTGTCGTGCTTTGTGTCTGTGTGAGGGACTTGTTACCACTTTGCCTCTTGATTCACAGGTGAATCCCACCGAGGACGCTGGTTACAACAGAATCAAAGTTATGCAGAGGACGATTGTATGTAGAGGAGTTGTGTGTGTGTGTGTGGTTGAGTGTGAACACTAATGGAGGTTGGTGTGTGTTGCACAGAATCTGAGCTGAGCTTTAACAGCAGCTGTTTGTGTTTTTAACTCACAGCGGTGTGATCTAGCACACACTTCTCTAACTCGCACACACTCTCTCCTTCCCTCTTTCACTCCTATGCTCCCTCCCCCTTTTCCACCATCTCTGCCCCTTCTTCCCCCCCTCTCTCTCTCTTTCTCTCTCTTTCAGCTCTTATGTGCTTCTCTCTTTATGAGGCATGATTCCCAAAAACTAAACTCCTCTGCTGCCCCTCAGCTCATAAACTCTGCCTGTAACTGCACTGATCTGACCCTGTGTGTGTGTGTGTAGGACCTCATGGAGCAGCTGGAGAAGCAGGATAAGACAGTTCGGAAGTTGAAGAAGCAGCTCAAAGTATTCGCCAAGAAAATAACTGACATGGAGGGTAAAAGTCTGAGTGTTTTATACGAATGATTGTTGATCCTTATTTTTACAGAAAAACAGATTTTATAAAATAAATTATTTATTCATTCATTCATTCCTCTGTAGGCTCCATTTTGTAGGTTGCAAGGTTTTGGTCTGAGATCAACATTGTCTTTAATGTCACCCAAGAACATAATCATAAACATCATAATGTTGTAACAGATTAATGGCATGATGAAATAAGCGTTGTGTTTGTGTGAGTTTATATCAGTTGTAATTAAAGGCTTATGGTGCTTTTCCATGAGGTTTCCATTTTAGATGTTCTGTAGTCTTACAACCCACACAGAACTGGAAATGTAAAAGTGAGTTTTCCCCCTCTAACGTGTGTGTGTGTGTGTGTGTGCGTGTGTGTGTGTGTGTGTGTAGGTGGTCAAGTCGAGAATGTATCTCCAGGTCAGATGGCTGATGAGCCGATTCGTCCAGTCAATATTCCACGGAGGGAGAAGGATTTCCAGGGAATGCTGGAGTACAAGAAAGAGGATGAACTCAAACTTGTCAAGAACCTTATCCTGGGTACAACACACACAGACACACACACACACACAGACACACTCTCTCTCTCTCGTATGGTCAGTGGAGCTGAGCAAATTGCTAATATTTCTGAATTATAACTTCCAAACCTTACTCTGTGTGTGTGTGTGTGTGTGTGTGTGTGTGTGTGTGTGTGTGTGTACAGAGCTGAAGCCCCGTGGTGTAGCAGTGAATTTAATTCCTGGTTTGCCGGCCTACATCCTCTTCATGTGCCTGAGGCACGCTGACTACGTCAACGATGACCAGAAAGTCCGATCTCTCCTTACCTCCATCATCAACAGCATCAAGAAGATCCTCAAAGTATATAGCACACACACACACACACACACATTTTTTATTATATATGTATTTAACAAATATAATTGTTTGTTATTGAAATCACAGTCATTTTATCTGAGGAAAAACATGAAACTGATCAGTTTATATTTCATTTTAAGAAATTGCCTTTTCTATTTTCATAATTCAAAATTCATATATTCTTCTTTTGTCTGTTGAGTTATATTTACAAATTCTTACATCAAACACAAACTAAAAGTTAAGTAGTTTGAAAATGGCCAGTGATTTGTTCTGTTCTTGGAGATAAAACTGTGTTCAAAAGTATGGGTTAATTTTGGTTTAGACATTTCAAAGGTGGGGGGTTTGATGTTAGCGACTGTAAATGTAGCAAATAAAAACTTAATTTGTAGTGGTTTAATACCACACTACTGTAAAATTACAAAAGAGGGGGACAATGTTTGAATTTATAACTAATTTTCACTTTATATACATCCTTTATAGAGTGTAATAGCACTGTTTAAAAACTCAAGGAGCCCTGCTGTGTCTGATCTTAGTTTTTAATCCTCATCTTCATCCATCTGTTTTTGTCTTTATCTAATTTCTTTCTGCAGAAAAGAGGTGATGACTTTGAAACCGTGTCCTTCTGGCTTGCCAATACCTGCCGCTTCCTCCACTGTCTCAAACAGTACAGTGGAGATGAGGTACACACACATCACATGAAGAAAGAGTTATTCGTTAAGTTTTCTCTGTATTTTTCTTGACATTTTTCTTTCTTTCTCCTCAGCAATTTATGAAGTATAATAGTCCCAAGCAGAATGACCACTGTCTAAGTAACTTTGACCTGGCCGAGTACAGGCAGGTTCTGAGTGATCTGGCCATTCAGATCTATCAGCAGCTCATAAAGTGCATGGAGAACATCCTTCAGCCCATGATTGGTGAGTACACACAGTGCACACAGAAGAGACACTTAATAAACATGCAGTGCCTCACCAAACATTCATCGTTCCAAACTAAACCTCATGAATCTGTCTCTTCTCTGTGTGCGTGTGTGTTTAGTGTCTGGGATGCTGGAGCACGAGACAATCCAGGGCGTGTCCGGAGTTAAGCCGACGGGGCTGAGGAAGCGGACGTCCAGCATCGCAGACGAAGGGACCTACACTCTGGACTCCATCATCCGACAGATGAACTCATTCCATAGCATCATGTGTCAACACGGCACTGACCCGGAGCTCATCAAACAGGTGGTGAAGCAGCAGTTCTACATCATCGGAGCGGTCACTCTCAACAACCTGCTGCTCCGCAAAGACATGTGCTCCTGGAGCAAGGGCATGCAGATCAGGTACAGCGGTTAAATAGCACTTAAATATTCGTTCAGCACTCATTACTGTCAGTGAATTCAGTAAATATGAGTTAAGGGTAACATCATACGTCACAGTTCATCACAGTTTAGTGAGGCTGTAAATATAGACCGTCCTGTGTGTTGTGTGGCTTTATTATACGCTGTAGTTTCTGATGATTATTAAATATACACTTGTGTGTGTGTGTGTGTGTGTGTGCACAGGTATAATGTGAGTCAGCTCGAGGAATGGCTGAGGGATAAGAACCTGATGGTGTGTGGCGCGAAGGAGACTCTGGAGCCTCTGATCCAGGCTGCTCAGCTGCTGCAGGTGAAGAAGAAAACTGATGAGGACGCAGAGGCTATCTGCTCCATGTGCAATGCTCTTACTACTTCTCAGGTATAAAACACACACACACACTTATACAACGCTGGTAACACACAAACACATTAAACATATTCTGAATTCTGTGGAAGGACTGGAATTTAGTGGATTTTCAGAAAATTGCTGCTGCTGTTCGGTCTGTCAGTGTGTGTGTGTGTGACTTAAAGGAACACTACACAATATTTGTACGTCATGATTACAGCTTCTAAATTATAATGATGCTCCACTGACTTCTAAAAGGGAGAATAGAGCCTCTATCTTTACAACATTGGGCTCAGCGCAGAAACTGCACTGTAACTTTTTGGTGGAAGGTGGGAATCCAAAATCCCCTCCCCCTCCCCCTTCCCACTGACTTCAGTAGAGTGCTATTAAATATGCAGACTGTATGTGACTATTATTACTATGTAATTTTGATGTGCACCTCTCCATCCTAACCTTCTTTCTCCAGATTGTGAAGGTGCTGAACCTGTACACACCTGTCAATGCATTTGAAGAGAGAGTGGCAGTAACTTTCATACGAAACATACAGGTTAGACATTTTTATTATTATTATTCCTTAAAAAAATAATATCTGTTTGTGTGACCATGGTGGAAAAATATCTGTCTCTTTTTGTTTTCTCTCTCTCTCTCTCTCTCTCTTCAGAATCGTTTGAGAGACCGGAAGCAAACTCAGCAGCTTCTCCTGGACACCAAAATTATTTACCCTGTCACTTTCCCATTCAACCCTTCCTCCCTGGCCCTGGAGACCATTCAGATCCCCGGCAGTCTCAACCTGAGCTTCCTCACTCGTGTGTAGACCCCTGTCAGTCATGCCAGCTCAGCCAATCATAGCAAGGGAAGGAAGGAGTGTAAACAAAGAAAAGAACACAGAGAAGAAATCACACCCTCAAAGAGAATGCAGTGGTACAGACTTTCATCTCACACCCATTTAAACACTGGACGATCCCCTTCAGCGGCTTGTAAATCTTCATCTCACTGATAGGAATGTACCACACTGAAAAAGAGCAGGGGTCACAAAGGGTTAAATTTGTTTCTGCCAGTTGGGTTGATTATGAATTCTTCAGAGCGCATCTGTACCATTTATCGCTGCAGTTCTGAGAGTATGTCTCATGCTAGGAATCTTTATTTATTGCTTTACCCCTCGTTTCCTCTGAGGTCTAACACTGATCTGCTCTGTACTCGGGTACAATCCAAACATGAATCGTCAGGAAAATGAAAATGTATAATTTTAGTCCTCTATAAAGTCCATATCAGATTAATAATGTAGAGTCATTTTTTAAAAATGCGCTACGCTAAGTCCATTCTCAGTGTAGATGTTTGTTTGTTTGTTTGTACGTTGTGTGGGCAGTGGCTTTTAGTTCTTAGCCTGAGAAGCTAGTCGTCGTGCCAAACACACAGGGTGCTTGATGACTTCCCGAAGCCGAGTCTCTGCTCCTCCTCATCACGTGTCCTTCACGTTTCTCGAGAGAATACTACTGAGATGTTGTGTTCAGGTTCCAGTCCTGGATTTTGTACTTACAGGAAAATGGTGGTTTTCCACCGCATGAAACCGGCTCGGCTCAGTTTTTTTGCTTTTCCACCAAGTCTCTGAAAGCTGGCACTGTTTTAGTCCCTGCTCACGCTGAGGTGAGTAGGTATTAAACAAAACGTGTGAAGCTTGCAGAGCCCTGATTGGCCGGAGAGACTTGAAATCACCACACAATGCGTACCTCCAGCACAAATTAGCCATCTGTAGAATCTCCAAGTTACAGCAGCCGTCTCGTTTGTTTTTATCCAGCAGGTAACGGCAGCTCGTACAATTGTGTTGTGGTCTTTTGAAAAAACGAGAGCCTGACATGCCACAATGGAAAAACTGAAGAACACACAATGAGTAAACAGTGCCTAACAATACAGCCACCGTTGTTGTGGTTTTGTGAGGGAGCTGTGGTAGTGGACAGCAACCAGGGGAGGTGCGTTGAGCCCTGTGCCGAGTTAAAACCATGCACGGAAACGCACCCAAACCATTGACATAATTGATCAGTCACAAAAACTCCTTTCACACATGTACTCCAGAGAAACTCTAGAGAACCTCTGGAACATCTGGTCCCTTTCACCCACGCAGCGCACAGCAGGAGATTTTCTGAGTTAGACACGTATCTGCAGCAGGAAATGTGCCGCACACTTTAGGCATGAGCCGGCGCATCAGCGACTCTTCTCCTCACATGACTTTCCCCAGAGTCTTCACTATGGCTCTTGGAAGATGAAGTTCGAGGAGCGATCACAAAATCCAGCGCTGGAAAATGAATTCAGCTCCAGATTTGAAACCTCTCTAGTCTCCTCCGTTCACAGTGGTTGAATTTGATTGGTTGTGCTATATTCGTATGTTGTTGAGAGTCTTACCAGTTTTAAAATGGACATATTTGGTCCTATAAGCACTCAACATTCAATTTGAATAATAGGGGAATTCACTGCAGACCCAGAGTTCCTTATATGGGCGTGACAGGAACGATGACGTGACAGTGATATTTAAAGGACCATTAGGTCGAATTTTTACCTTATAATTACAGCTTTTGAATTATTGTGATGGTTCATTCACCTGTAATGGGGAGAGTAGAGCCTCTGTCGTTGTTTCTCTGGGCCCAGAAACCACAGTGATGTAAAAATCAATTACACTCTGCATTTATAGGGGGCGCCCAAGTGCAACAATAACAAATCTTGCCTAGTGTTTCTTTAAAGCTCTGTGAAACGTTCTTAAAATGTCCCAAACATAAAAACTATAGTAAAACCAACGCGCTACCCATTGCTAGAGACACTATACAGCTCTCATTGACGCTCTTCTTCTTCGTAGATTGTTTAGCCGTGAAGTTTCTGTTCTCACAGCTGTAGTTTTAAAGCACTGAACTACTGAAACTACACAGGGGTCCTAGAGGTTCCTTCAGTATTTACCAGGTTTTAAAACCTGAAACACTACTGCTTCTACGGCATGGTGTGCTAAAGATTAAAGTAGAAATGGACAGGACTCTTTTATGGTTCCTTTGTTTGGATGTTGATGTTTTTGTTTGTTTATTTGTTTATTTGAATGTGCCGGACAGCTTTGGATACAATGCTGTCTCCTTGACGTTGACCAATGACTAAGAACCCCAGTTTTTGCTGAGTTGCATACGAATACACACACACACACACACACACGTATACATATATATGTTCCTGTATCTCCTGTACTGTGTAAAATAGACCACTTTTCAGTTGTTTAAATTTCACTGAACCAAATGTTAGCAACTAAATAAAATCTTAGTTATTATTTTCTTTACTGTTTACACCCCTCCAAAGCTCCGTCGTAGTCGACTCTTAAAAGCTGTTGCTCTCAACGGTGAAAACGCTGAGTGCTGTTTGTGCTGGGAACACGTTTTGACACAACACTTGTTCTTTCATGGTTTACCCGATATTTTTAACCATTTACTGGCCATTTAGACTTGAAAAGAAGTAACTGAATTTCAGTGAGATCAGTACTGGATGTATATGAAATCTATCCAAACACACACACACACACACATTAAAGCACTGGGAATGCTGAAACACCCACACACACACACATCTCCACACACTGCTGTATTTCACATATCGACCTCATATCAATGTACACACACACACACATGCCGGTGACTCTGATCAGGGGAAGCCACACATCGCTTGTACCGTGTTTGTATAATTAATAATGCCTTATTCCTAGTTCAGGACGTTTATCGTGTCATGCTCCTGCACCGCTCACTTCCTCTGAACCCGAGGCGGTTCCTTTAAAACCCAAACGGACGTTATTTCATGTTTATTTCATACGTTCCTGGTTTCGTTTCTGTTTGTTTTCTCGGGACCATTGCCGTGTGTTTTGCAGGGGGTTTATTTGTTGTTTGTTTTTGGGGTCTGTGTCTCCTCTGTGGTAATCGTTGAATGAACTGTGGGTTGATACTGGATTCTAAAACTATGTTTAAACAACTGAATGTTGAAGTATTATTGTACACAATTTATTTGCTGCGTTATGTTTGTTTTTTTGAAAAGAGATGAAGCCTTGCCTTGGAATGGAAACCTCCTTTTCCTTGGTCCTGTTTTTTTATTACTATTTCCTTGTTTTGCTGCAGTTCACCTCTCTGATGTGGAGCAGTGATGCAATGTTGTTGATCAGTCTGTCTTTTATGCACTTTTTAACCCTTTTCTGGGAGGAAAAAAATAAAATAATAATAATAATAATAATAAAGTCAATTCAATGCCATTTGCTGTGTGTAATAAACACTGGGCCGTGAGCCGTGGGGCTGTGCGAGGCTGAATATGGAGACGTTTACCATTGTGTTATTAACCCCTTTAACACATGTGTGACACCGCTGTGTGTTATTCTCAAAGGCCTATTATTCCACCAAATTTGAACCAAGTTGCACTACTCCATTGTTCTAGATGAAGATTAAAGGGGATGACACACGGACCCCGTTTGATTATAAATTAATAACGGCTCGGTATCGTAGCTGAACGTTCTGGACTTGAGAAAAATACCCTGCAATATTGTGATTGCCATCTCTCCTGGCACCATCCATCATTTTATATTTAACAGAAAAGCACAGGTGGAAGCTCCAGCACCATCACCTTGGCCCACGTACTTTCTCCATTTATCACTGAGTGCCACTTTAACTCGTACTCACTGACGGTTTTCTGTGTTCATCCAACGCAATGTGATTCCATTAATGTTCCCTCAACACTGACTAATGCCATCAACATTTTCTCCACTCGGTGTCAACAACAACAACAAAAAAAATGTCATTAATTCAAATAATAATTGAATTGGTCTGAGGTATGTTTCAGAAGCCAGAATATTTAGTTTTGCGTCGTGTCTGTGAAGTGTTTACTTGCTGCGACGTTAAAAACCTGGGCGAACATCTTCCAGTCGTGGTGATGCCAGGGTTAATAACAGATGACCCCTGCAGCTGTATAAAGTCCATTATTCAATGCCTGTACAAAAGCACAGCATCGTAAAACATCTTAGCCTCGTTTGCTGAAGCTAACAAACACCCTCCCGTACAAACACCTCATCGCATTTGTTTTTCTCAAATATATTTTGTGGGTTTTGTTTGTTTTTTTGTTTTGTTTTTTTTTAAATCCAGCCACAGAGGAGCAAGCTGCACTTCATTGAATTAACGACCCGTTTGTTCAACACTGGGGAGGGAGAAACGAAGTAAACTTTGTAGTCTCTAGCTGTGTCGACTATAATGTGTTTCACCATTGAGATTTCCATGGAGTAAGATACAAATGTCAAAAATCTGAGTCAAATAAAAAGAAATAAGCACTAAGTTGTGTCTCTGGTTTCGTTCATTTCTCTCTGAATCTGAAGCACTGTCCGTTTTGTTTTGTTGCTGTTGTTTGAGTGAGAACCTACACGTTTACTCCTGTGTTTTTTCTTTTATAATAATTTATAGCGGATGTGAATGGAGCCAGACGCCCTGCTCCATGAGCTCCTCATGTTCCACTCTCACTGCTTTGTTTACGTCCGTTTTATTCGGTAATGAACAATAGAAGAGGAGTGTCCCCTTCTTAGTTGAAATTTCTAATATTTTCCATCATCGCTTCCTGAATAAATCTCTGTGGTGGAGGTCACTGCTGGCTCTCCGTGATTGTGCACATTTTAGTTATTTCCATCAATAACTTAATGAAATAATTAATGATATAGAAATATGTATAAATATATATTTTAATTATATGATTTTATATGTTATTTATGATAAAATGAGGGACTCTACCAAATACAACGTCATGCAAATCATTTTAAAAAACTATATAAACGGTATAAAGAAAATATTTTAAATGGTGAAACTAAGAGCAGGGTGTGTTCTCTCTGTGTCTGCGTGGGTTTCCTCCGGGTGACTGTCTGTGAGGAGTGTGGTGTGTTCTCTCTGTGTCTGCGTGGGTTTCCTCCGGGTGACTGTCTGTGAGGATTGTGGTGTGTTCTCTCTGTGTCTGCGTGGGTTTCCTCCGGGTGACTGTCTGTGAGGAGTGTGGTGTGTTCTCTCTGTGTCTGCGTGGGTTTCCTCCGGGTGACTGTCTGTGAGGAGTGTGGTGTGTTCTCTCTGTGTCTGAGTGGGTTTCCTCCGGGTGACTGTCTGTGAGGATTGTGGTGTGTTCTCTCTGTGTCTGCGTGGGTTTCCTCCGGGTGACTGTCTGTGAGGAGTGTGGTGTGTTCTCTCTGTGTCTGCGTGGGTTTCCTCCGGGTGACTGTCTGTGAGGAGTGTTCTCTCTGTATCTGCGTGGGTTTCCTCGGGGTGACTGTGAGGAGTGTGGTGTGTTCTCCCTGTGTCTGCGTGGGTTTCCTCCGGGTGACTGTCTGTGAGGAGTGTGGTGTGTTCTCCCTGTGTCTGCGTGGGTTTCCTCCGGGTGACTGTCTGTGAGGAGTGTGGTGTGTTCTCCCTGTGTCTGCGTGGGTTTCCTCGGGGTGACTGTCTGTGAGGAGTGTGGTGTGTTCTCCCTGTGTCTGCGTGGGTTTCCTCCGGGTGACTGTCTGTGAGGAGTGTGGTGTGTTCTCCCTGTGTCTGCGAGGGTTTCCTCCGGGTGACTGTGAGGAGTGTGGTGTGTTCTCTCTGTGTCTACGTGGGTTTCCTCGGGGTGACTGTCTGTGAGTAGTGTGGTGTGTTCTCCCTGTGTCTGCGTGGGTTTCCTCCGGGTGACTGTGAGGAGTGTGGTGTGTTCTCTCTGTGTCTACGTGGGTTTCCTCAGGGTGACTGTCTGTGAGGAGTGTGGTGAGGTTCTCCCTTTGTCTGAGTGGGTTTCCTCGGGGTGACTGTGAGGAGTGTGGTGTGTTCTCCCTGTGTCTGCGTGGGTTTCCTCGGGGTGACTGTCTGTGAGGAGTGTGGTGTGTTCTCCCTGTGTCTGCGTGGGTTTCCTCCGGGTGACTGTCTGTGAGGAGTGTGGTGTGTTCTCTCTGTGTCTACGTGGGTTTCCTCGGGGTGACTGTCTGTGAGGAGTGTGGTGTGTTCTCCCTGTGTCTGCGTGGGTTTCCTCAGGGTGACTGTCTGTGAGGAGTGTGGTGTGTTCTCCCTGTGTCTGCGTGGGTTTCCTCGGGGTGACTGTCTGTGAGGAGTGTGGTGTGTTCTCCCTGTGTCTGCGTGGGTTTCCTCCGGGTGACTGTCTGTGAGGAGTGTGGTGTGTTCTCCCTGTGTCTGTGTGGGTTTCCTCGGGGTGACTGTCTGTGAGGAGTGTGGTGTGTTCTCCCTGTGTCTGTGTGGGTTTCCTCGGGGTGACTGTCTGTGAGGAGTGTGGTGTGTTCTCCCTGTGTCTGCGTGGGTTTCCTCGGGGTGACTGTCTGTGAGGAGTGTGGTGTGTTCTCCCTGTGTCTGCGTGGGTTTCCTCCGGGTGACTGTCTGTGAGGAGTGTGGTGTGTTCTCCCCGTGTCTGCGTGGGTTTCCTCCGGGTGACTGTCTGTGAGAATGTGGTGTGTTCTCCCCGTGTCTGCGTGGGTTTCCTCCGGGTGACTGTCTGTGAGCAGTGTGGTGTGTTCTCCCTGTGTCTGTGTGGGTTTCCTAAGGGTGACAGTCTGTGAGGAGTGTGGTGTGTTTTCGCTGTGTCTACGTGGGTTTCCTCGGGGTGACTGTCTGTGAGGAGTGTGGTGTGTTCTCGCTGTGTCTACGTGGGTTTCCTCGGGGTGACTGTCTGTCAGGAGTGTGGTGTGTTCTCCCTGTGTCTGCGTGGGTTTCCTCCGGGTGACTGTCTGTGAGGAGTGTGGTGTGTTCTCCCTGTGTCTGCGTGGGTTTCCTCCGGGTGACTGTCTGTGAGGAGTGTGGTGTGTTCTCTCTGTGTCTGAGTGGGTTTCCTCCGGGTGACTGTCTGTGAGGATTGTGGTGTGTTCTCTCTGTGTCTGCGTGGGTTTCCTCCGGGTGACTGTCTGTGAGGAGTGTGGTGTGTTCTCTCTGTGTCTGCGTGGGTTTCCTCCGGGTGACTGTCTGTGAGGAGTGTTCTCTCTGTATCTGCGTGGGTTTCCTCGGGGTGACTGTGAGGAGTGTGGTGTGTTCTCCCTGTGTCTGCGTGGGTTTCCTCCGGGTGACTGTCTGTGAGGAGTGTGGTGTGTTCTCCCTGTGTCTGCGTGGGTTTCCTCCGGGTGACTGTCTGTGAGGAGTGTGGTGTGTTCTCCCTGTGTCTGCGTGGGTTTCCTCGGGGTGACTGTCTGTGAGGAGTGTGGTGTGTTCTCCCTGTGTCTGCGTGGGTTTCCTCCGGGTGACTGTCTGTGAGGAGTGTGGTGTGTTCTCCCTGTGTCTGCGAGGGTTTCCTCCGGGTGACTGTGAGGAGTGTGGTGTGTTCTCTCTGTGTCTACGTGGGTTTCCTCGGGGTGACTGTCTGTGAGTAGTGTGGTGTGTTCTCCCTGTGTCTGCGTGGGTTTCCTCCGGGTGACTGTGAGGAGTGTGGTGTGTTCTCTCTGTGTCTACGTGGGTTTCCTCAGGGTGACTGTCTGTGAGGAGTGTGGTGAGGTTCTCCCTTTGTCTGAGTGGGTTTCCTCGGGGTGACTGTGAGGAGTGTGGTGTGTTCTCCCTGTGTCTGCGTGGGTTTCCTCGGGGTGACTGTCTGTGAGGAGTGTGGTGTGTTCTCCCTGTGTCTGCGTGGGTTTCCTCCGGGTGACTGTCTGTGAGGAGTGTGGTGTGTTCTCTCTGTGTCTACGTGGGTTTCCTCGGGGTGACTGTCTGTGAGGAGTGTGGTGTGTTCTCCCTGTGTCTGCGTGGGTTTCCTCAGGGTGACTGTCTGTGAGGAGTGTGGTGTGTTCTCCCTGTGTCTGCGTGGGTTTCCTCGGGGTGACTGTCTGTGAGGAGTGTGGTGTGTTCTCCCTGTGTCTGCGTGGGTTTCCTCCGGGTGACTGTCTGTGAGGAGTGTGGTGTGTTCTCCCTGTGTCTGTGTGGGTTTCCTCGGGGTGACTGTCTGTGAGGAGTGTGGTGTGTTCTCCCTGTGTCTGCGTGGGTTTCCTCGGGGTGACTGTCTGTGAGGAGTGTGGTGTGTTCTCCCTGTGTCTGCGTGGGTTTCCTCCGGGTGACTGTCTGTGAGGAGTGTGGTGTGTTCTCCCCGTGTCTGCGTAGGTTTCCTCCGGGTGACTGTCTGTGAGAATGTGGTGTGTTCTCCCCGTGTCTGCGTGGGTTTCCTCCGGGTGACTGTCTGTGAGCAGTGTGGTGTGTTCTCCCTGTGTCTGTGTGGGTTTCCTAAGGGTGACAGTCTGTGAGGAGTGTGGTGTGTTTTCGCTGTGTCTACGTGGGTTTCCTCGGGGTGACTGTCTGTGAGGAGTGTGGTGTGTTCTCGCTGTGTCTACGTGGGTTTCCTCGGGGTGACTGTCTGTCAGGAGTGTGGTGTGTTCTCCCTGTGTCTGCGTGGGTTTCCTCCGGGTGACTGTCTGTGAGGAGTGTGGTGTGTTCTCCCTGTGTCTGCGTGGGTTTCCTCCGGGTGCTCCGGTTTCCTCCCACGGTCCAAAAACACACGTTGGTAGGTGGATTGGCGACTCAAAAAGTGTCCGTAGGTGTGAGTGAATGTGAGTGTGTGTGTTGCCCTGTGAAGGACTGGCGCCCCCTCCAGGGTGTATC
The DNA here is from genome assembly GCF_029633855.1 of Hoplias malabaricus. Lineage (NCBI taxonomy): Eukaryota > Metazoa > Chordata > Actinopteri > Characiformes > Erythrinidae > Hoplias > Hoplias malabaricus. The sequence continues at coordinate 39,984,373 of NC_089810.1, forward strand.
CCTGCCTTGCGCCCAATAATTCCAGGTAGACTCTGGACCCACCGCGACCCTGAACTGGATAGGGTTACAGACAATGAATGAATGGATGGATGGAAACTAAGGGCATTTATTTTTGTTTGAAAAATATTCGCACGTTTGGAAATCGCCAGCAGCACATTTTCGCAAAGAAATTCAAGGATGATAAGCCAGTGTCCAAATGTGTCTGATCATTAATAAGTGACAATAAATTACTCAATGTTTATTATTTAAAAGCATCTACTTCCTTTCGCTCCGTGTCATTTTGGCTTGTTTTCTCTAGAACACTTTAAAAATACTATTAATCTCCAGATTACTACCGTTCATTATTTTCTCACGCAATGCTGTCCGTATAAGAAGAAATCCCACTCTTTAGAACAGCAATGTAAATAAATGTGTGTGTGTGTGTTATTTCAGGTCTGCTGCTGGTTGCAGGTAAAAGCTGTGCAGAGTTAGAACAGTAAAGCTACTGTAAGGAGATTAGTGTCTTTGACTTAAGACCAGGCAACACACACACACACACACTTACTGCCAAGCCTCGCAGCACACACTTTGCTCAGAATCCTTGCTCTCAAGGTAAGACTAGGCTTTTAAAACTTCCTTGTACCTATTTCTAATTGAATCTGATGGTTATTTTTATTGTTGTTATGTTCATGTTGTTTACATTTGCCTTTTCTTTTTGAATTTCACACTAAATGACTTTGCGCAGACAAATGGCATGACTTTGAACTTCTGAGTGTAATTTCCAGTGGAGCACTCGGGTCAGATTTGTGTGTGTTACTGTTTATTATGTAAGGAAGGAAATGTTATTATATTTTATACAGTTTGATTGGGAAAAAGTTAAATAAAGTAAAGGTTCAGTTTATTTCTCTGAACTTCAGTCAAATATTCACTGTATCATTCACAAAGGAGGGGTTATAGCAGCTGACCGTGGACATATACAAAGAGATCATTATTTTAAGATGATAAACCAGCTGCTGAATGATCGTATAAATGCTAATTTCAGTCTAATTTCAAAGTCAATCAATCAATTCCTCAATCAATTTACCACTCATCACTTTCCTAGAACTACTTATAGATTTGCTTCTGCTATTGTTTTTATTTATTCATCTCGTCGTTTACTGAAGGACATTGCAGCCTTCAGCTGCAGGATCAGACTCAGAGATTATCCTCCACACACACACACACACACACACTCACACAGCTACAGGCTAGCCACACTCTAACTCATCTTAGAAGTAACTAATGGAGCCTTGTTTGTCCAGGGAACATCATTCCACTGCTCAACAGCTGTAGCTTCGTGGACACTTGGTATTGGGCTTCATTTTTTCTGTAAGTGCTTTTCTTTCTGGAGCCTACGCACCTTGGAGGGGGCACCAGTCCTTCACAGGGCGACACACACCCACACATTCACCCACACAGACACAGGGAGAACACACCACACTCCTCACAGACGGTCACCCGGAGGAAACCCACGCAGACACAGGGAGAACACACCACACTCCTCACAGACAGTCACCCGGAGGAAACCCACGCAGACACAGAGAGAACACACCACACTCCTCACAGACAGTCACCCGGAGGAAACCCACGCAGACACAGAGAGAACACACCACACTCCTCACAGACAGTCACCCAGAGCGGGAATAAAACCCACAACCTCCAGGACCCTGCAGCTGTGACAGAATCCGTTTTTCTGACTGTGTGAATAGGAATAAATTGTGTCGTAGTACAACAGTTACACCATTAAAACATCATAACTGTTTTTATTTTGTCTTTTTCTTTTGCTAGAACTAACCTTAACTCCTCACCAGGATGTGTGACCAAACATTTCTGGCCATCAACTTTGGCCCCTGTGACAGCTGCAGCCAAACTAAACCTCTGATGAACATTTACATTCAGAATGAACCTGTCAACTACTGCTCGCTGTGTGTGGAGCTGGTAGGAGTTTTTTTCACTCTGTACCTGACCTGTATCACTGTGTAAATGTGTAATGGTATTACACTACTGGATTTCCTTCGTAAGACCACAGTTAAGCACTTCAAAGGAGAAATCCTTACATCCAAAATTCGCTGGTTTAATTCCTGAGTCTGTCAGGAAACTGGGGGAAAGGGTGGGGTGGGGAAAACAGCACTGTCTCCTCCTTCAACATCCCCCTGCTCAGGTGGCTTTGAGCAAGACAGCTAACTTTTAGCTGTACCCTAGGTGCTGGGGATGGCTGTCAATCACTTCAGGTGTGTGTGTGTGTGTGTTGCTGCCTCTAGTGCACCAGTGAATGTGTGTGTTCATTGCCACAGCTGGGTTAAAGGCAGAGGACACATTTAATTGTACAGTGTCAATAAAAGCGTGTCTGTCCCATTTTATCTTCTGAAATAACTGTTATAGTGACACCTAGTGGCTTGGATGTGGCAGAGATATTAACTAAACTTGTTTTAAACATGACTTCTATTTAGGGGAAACGTTCTGTGGAGGAATCTGATCTCTTCAGGAACGACAGAGCAATTTCTTTCTTAATCTCAGGACTATTATAAAAAGTGATGTGATAATAATAAAGAATCATTCACATAAAGGATGTAGGATATGGGTCATTTAATGATGAGTTATCCAGGACATAACGACTGAGTTTCTCTGGAATGTGTTTTGATAGAAGCTACAAAGTGGAAGCTTTCTGTAGAGCACCATTAGTGCAGATAACACACACACACACACACACACACACACACACACACACACACAGCCTCTCAGCCAAAACAAACAGCTATCAGAGAGAGAGAGGGGGAGAGAGCGGGAGAGCAAGAGAGAGAGTGAGGGAGAGAGAGGGGGGGGGAGGGAGAGAAAGACAGAGAGAGAGAGGGGGGAGAGAGAGAGAGGGGGGGGGGAGGGGGAGAGAGAGAGAGGGAGGGAGGAGAGAGAGTGAGGGAGAGAGAGGGGGGAGAGAGAGAGAGAGAGAGGGGGAGAGAGAGAGAGAGAGAGGAGAGAGAGAGAGGGGGAGAGGGGGGAGAGAGAGAGCGGGAGAGCAAGAGAGAGAGTGAGGGAGAGAGAGGGGGGGAGGGAGAGAAAGACAGAGAGAGAGAGAGAGAGAGAGAGAGGGGGGGGAGGGGGAGAGAGAGAGAGTGAGGGAGAGAGAGGGGGGAGAGAGAGAGAGAGAGAGAGGGGGGGGAGAGAGAGAGAGAGAGAGGAGAGAGAGAGAGGGAGAGGGGGAGAGAGAGAGAGAGAGGGGAGAGAGAGAGGGGGGGGAGAGAGGGGGGGGAGGGGGAGAGAGAGAGAGAGGGAGGGAGGAGAGAGAGAGAGAGAGAGAGAGGGAGAGGGAGAGAGAGAGAGAGAGAGAGAGAGAGAGAGAGAGGGAGGGAGGAGAGAGAGGAGAGAGAGAGAGAGAGAGAGAGAGAGAGCACTAATGGAGCTTTATCTTCTAAAGCCCCTCGGCTTATCAACATTAACATGCCTCTAGAGAGTGACAAAGGACCGAAAATCTAAAGAAAAATCTACAGACTTAAAAAAAAACACACATCAACATTAGCGCTTGTTTATAAATGTTGTACATTCTTAGTTTAAAGTTTAATTAATAAATCTGCATTTGATATACGTTTATTAATAACTAAGGATGATTAATATTAGCATTACACTTAATTTTGAGTCTTAATTTACTCTTAATGAACCCTTAATTAATAATAATATTACTCTATAATAATAATATGAAATTAGCCTTTAGCTAAAATAACTAACAATAGTAATAAATCATATTAAAAATACATTCAAACGTTTATTTTTAATCATAATACAACAATAACGATGTTTAGAACCTCCTCCAAAAAGATTATGAAGTTTAATTATGACTTTATGGTACATTTAGTAATTTATAAAACGGTCAG
>NC_089810.1:39993256-40005756 GCF_029633855.1 Hoplias malabaricus
CTGTGGCTCCGGCCGTTTCTACCCCTGTGACTGTGGCTCCGGCCGTTTCTGCCCCTGTGACTGTGGCTCCGGCCGTTTCTGCCCCTGTGACTGTGGCTCCGGCCGTTTCTGCCCCTGAGACTGTGGCTCCGGCCGTTTCTGCCCCTGAGACTGTGGCTCCGGCCGTTTCTGCCCCTGAGACTGTGGCTCCGGCCGTTTCTGCCCCTGAGACTGTGGCTCCGGCCGTTTCTGCCCCTGAGACTGTGGCTCCGGCCGTTTCTGCCCCTGAGACTGTGGCTCCGGCCGTTTCTGCCCCTGAAACTGTGGCTCCGGCCGTTTCGAAGCCAGTGACTGTGGCTCCGGCCACTTCTGAACCTGTGACTGTGGCTCCGGCCTCAAGGACTTCGAGGCCAATCCCCAGAACTGTACCCAGGCTGGCACCTTGGACAGTCCCTCAGACTTTTGCCAGTCCTGGGCACCCTGCAGTTGTTTTTGTTCCTGTATCTGTCCCTGTTCTGGTTCCTGTCTCTGTCCTTGTCCCTGTGCCCGTGTCAGTCTTGGTCTCCGTTCTAGTCCCTGTCATTGTATTCGTCTCTATCCCTGTTAATGTCATGGTCCCTGTTCCCTTACCTCAAGTCCAGTTTCCAGTTAAACCCTTTGTCCAGTCTCATGTCAAATTCCCTGTTAGTCCTCTTCAGTCCTCTGTCCAGTCACGTGTAGCTGCTCCTGTTTTGTCTCAGTCCCTGTTCAGTTTCCAACCTAAGTTCCAGCACCCTGTATTATCACGAGTCCCGTCTCCTCTTTCTAATCTTGTCCTGTGCCCATTTAAGTCCAGTCCCTTGTCACCAGTTCCATTTCCTGTCTTGTCCTGAGTCTTTTGGTTTCACGTTTGTTTTGTTTCTTCTGGCCCCCTCCTGCGCCAGCTCCTGGGGAATCTAGTTTTTCGCGCTCCAGGAGTTGCGCGTCTTGGGGGGGGCGTCTGTCACACCTTGACACTTTCTGCTTTGTTTTCCTCTTCCATGTGCTCTGTTCGTTGTTTTCCTTCTCCTCACATGGCTTTGTTTATGTTTCACTCTAGCTCCGCCTTTGTTCCGCCTCCTCATCGTTTCCCTTGTTATCCGTTTCAGCTGTTTCTTGTTAGGTTCATGTATTTAAGCCCTCTTCCCTCACTTCCTGGTATCGGTCATTTTGTTCATCTCTTTGTTTGTTTCATGGTTTCATTGTGTTTGTTTCACGCTCACGTTTCTTCGTAGCGTTTCTCGTTTGTGTTTTGTAATGTGTGATCTCTAGCTTGCCCTGTTTCCTGCTCGTTAATGTTATTTCGTGATTCTCGTCTAGTTCGTTTGTTTTGTTATTTCTTTATTAAAATTCCGTGTTATAGCGAGTGTGTCCGCCTCCCTGAATCTACTCATCACACCTCCCTGACACCAGTCAAACACACACTCTCTACACTCTGTGTCCACAAAGGCATGCTGCTGTAATCTGTGCAGAATGATGCCTGCCATTGACCTGCTGAAATAGACACGTTGGTTTTGGGAAGAGGCATCATCTTGATGGCAGCATATGTCCCTCCAAAATACCTGTTTAAGCCTCAGCATTAATGGTGCTCCACATAAAGTGTGTACATTTAGATATCTGTAGATCACAGACACGTTGGACTATAGAGCACCTCCATGTCGTCACAGGTGCTGGTTTTGTGCGGTTATGAGTTCATCCAGAACAGCACAAACATCTCAAAATGCACCTATGGAGCAGAAATAGAACAAGATCCTCATCTCGGTTCATTCTTTTCAACGATTAAAGGTCTCTCCTTTGTCTAGAATTTCCAGTTGCTTTTTCTGTGCCATGATCAGAGAGAGATAGAGATTGTGTGTGTGTGTGTGTTTATCACAGGAGCATGCGGTCACTATGCCGTGTACGTGGGTGATGGCGTGTGCTTACGCTCCCTCTGGATGTGCAATAGCCTGTGGGTAAGTCTCTGATACAGTGCTGTACGTTATTTAACCAAAGGTTTGAGGAACCCTGCTCATCCAGATGGTCTTCTGAAATGGCAGTCCCTACAGCTCAGGGAAGGCTTTACGTATCGGAGCATCGCTTTAAGGATTCGATCATTCACCCAATGAGGTCAGGTCCTGATGTTTGTTTCAGCTTGTCCACCGTCCCCAAGAACACAGTTCCACTGCTCCGCTCCAGTCCAGTCCTGGGGGGGGTGGGGGGTTTAACTCTTCGAGATCATGCTAGGCATTGGGCATTGTGATAGTCTCCTGTGTGGCTTGTCCTTAGTGTCACATTTCACTTTGCGTTTACTCCATAAGACCCTGGCCAATTGGGTGTTTCCTAGAGAAACTAGCAGAGCTCAGCTCATCAATAATTAATGGGTTGTAATTAGTGTTAATGAGCATTTATGAGCTGTTCTGTGTGTTTTATTCATTTATGACTTGGTCATTTTACAGCAGAGAAACGTTAAACATTACTGTTGTTCTGACTGGTCATTAGTTGATTGTTTTAATGCTTGAGAATAGATAGATAGATAGAAGACAAACAGAGCTAGACATTTATTGAAAAAGTGCAAGGTTTAAATAATGCAGTCTAACTGTTGATCTCTCTCTCTCTCTCTCTTTCTCTCTCTCTCCCTCTCTCTCTCCCTCTCTCACACACACTCTCTCTCTCTGTCTCTCTCTCACTCTCTCTCTCTCTCTCTCTCTCTCTGTCTCTCTCTCTTTCTATTTCTCTCTGTTTCTCTCTCTCTCTGTCTCTCTCTCTCTCTCTGTGTCTCTGTCTCTCTGTCTCTCTCTCTCTCTCTCTCTCTCTGTCTCTCTCTCTCTCTCTTTCTATTTCTCTCTGTTTCTCTCTCTCTCTGTCTCTCTCTCTTTCTATTTCTCTCTGTGTCTCTCTCTCTCTCTCTCTCTGTCTCTCTCTTTCTATTTCTCTCTGTTTCTCTCTCTCTCTCTCCCTGTCTCTCTCTCTCTGTCTCTCTCTCTCTCTTTCTCTCTCTCTCAGTGGTCTGGATAATAAATGCTCAGTGTATCCTCTGTCTCTGGATAAAAATGAGAATTTAGCTGCTAAGAAGAAATCTGTGGCGATGCACACAAACTATCTGTCCGCCTGCACCTTCACCAACTCCGACATGCAGGTCAGGATTTATTATGTGTTTATTAAGGGTTATATAATTAATATTATATAATAACATAATAATAAGAGCAGTGTTGATAATACCATTAATAAACAACCAAATATGCGCTCACTTCTTGGTTTATCTTCTAACTCTCAGCGCAGCAGTGACACTGACGTGGTGCCGGTGGTGTGTTAGTGTGTGTTGTGATGGTACGAGTGGCTCAGACAGAAGTATCACTGCTGGGCTGAGAATAGGCCACCGACAAGTCACCGAACGTCTAAACACCCAGCAGCACTGCTGTGTCTGATCCAATCCAAATAAAAGGGGGGCAACAAAGACTCCAGAGCAGTCTGTGATTAAAGAACTACAAAGTGCTGCTGTGTGGAGCTGAGAGAATGGACAGAGAGAGTGGAAACAGGAAGGTGGTGGTAATGTTTAACTGTTCAGTGTGTGTGTGTGTGTGGCCCTGAGATTTCAGCCATTTCCTGCGGGGATGTGAATAATTCAGCTGAGCTGAGTGTGTGTGTATTTGTGTATGTGTGTGTAACAGCCATGTGGTGGTCTCTAGTGGTCTGTTATTATGGGGTTATATTTAGCTCTTTAGCAGTTGGAGGTATGTGTGTGTGTGTGTGTGTGGACAAAGAGTGCAAGGGAAGATGGAGCTTACCCACTAGTAAAGACGTCCACAAATGTATGTCACGTCAAGACTCTGCTCACAAAGCCGTTCTATAACATTTGTATTCTGTTTTTATTTATGCATCTGTTACAGACACCATCCCCCGTCATTGTTTAATGGAAAAAGAAAAAGGAAATGTAAATATGTAAACCACAAATGGGTGTTTTTTTAATGTTAATGGTTTAAAATAATGCTAATACTTTTGAATGTGTGCAGATGAGTTGATTTATTTAACACACGCTTCCTGAACAAACAAACTAACAAAATAAAATAGACACTAAAACAAACGACAGTAAATTATCAACACACAATAAAAGCTATTATTATTATCTACAAGAAGATGGCCCTGCAGCGGTGATCTGTGTTAATATTTTTAACTGTAAACGTCTGTTTGATTCGCCTTTTTACTGTGTGTTTCTTAAACAACCCAAGGATATCTTTCACTAAACTGGTGTTAGCAACTTGTTCTTTACACAGGGCTTCAATACGTTCAAGTTGTTTCCGAATAATATTGTGACGCCTGCGGTTTAAAGCAGCCTGTCTACGTTGTTTAATAGAGATTTGTGTGATCTCCTGCGACATCTGTGTCATCATCGTTATAAACTCGGCCGCACCGTTAGAACAGTTACAGTTCCACAGCTGATGCTGATGCTGTTCTTCATTGGATTGTGTTTCATCCACAACCGAGTCCCTAGGTTCGATCAGAGCATCATTGAGTCCATCATTCGGCGCCACAGTGTCGTCCCCCTTTACTGTAAAACTCTTCTCATTACAAGTCTTCATCAACTCCTCGGACCATCCATCGACGCCCAGACGAGGGTCAACGCTGTCCTCATGCACCGACAGATCGTGATCGTCCAAATCTGTGAACTCGTTTACGTACAAACACTACGTTATAAATAACACAGATGGTATTTAATTTGTATTTTTATTACCTTTTGTTTTGGGGACATCTTCCAATCTGCGCTTGAGCACCACCAGGTCCGAAACGACCAGGTTCTCCTTGTGGAACAGACCCCTGATGACCCTAGGGGCGCTTCGATCCTGCCGTGAAACCCCCGGACTGCTCGTTAAACACGGCGTAAACATTGGCGACGTGTGGCCGTTGTCGGCAGTCGCAGCGTCCAGCGGTTCAGCGGCCGTAGAGACGCCGGGAACTACTTCAAACCCTGGTGGTGTTAAGAGACGTGTCAGACATACTGCAGAGAACATAAATTACACGCTCTGGTGCCACACAATCAGAATATAACCACAACCATGAGTTATAAGAGGATCCAAATACACAGTTGTTCAAAGTTTCTGAAGAAATAATCTGGTGAATAACAACAAGGAAAAAGAAAAAGACAAATAAAGTAAGTGGGCGGAGCTTAGTGGTCGACCTTTTTGATTCGGCAGGACCCAAGGAATCAGGAAAAAAAATACTTCGACTCTACGCCACACGGGGTGGAAAATCTTCTAATGAAAGCGTTTTCCTTCGCTGCAGCGCCCCCTTGAGGCCAATTGGGCTGATATTTTGCGCCTGAGTGGGGAGACCGACCACTACCTATTCACCAAGTCTCAAGTCTCTAGGCCAGGGGTTACTCAAATAGAAATCATGAGGCCACAATTTTTTTTCAATGACTCAAGGGGCCATTTATTGGGACCGTGTATGATAACGTATCATAACAATATAACGTATAACATTTATATATAACATATTAAGCACATAGGGCGAGTACTGGACGATGGTAGAAAGAACGCAAATCTTTCTGTTCATTCTGGCTGGAACTGGCGGTTTTCGCTGTCCAGTTTTCTTTTTGGGGCAGGTTTCGGGATGTCATTCTTGCTCCGGTCGGTGAACGAGTAGCTGCTGCTGACTGAGAGAGTGACTGTCTCGTTTCCGAGGGCTTTACTGCTAAAAAAAAAAACTTCAAAACAGCTCGTGGGCTAGAAAGAGATGCCCAATGAGAGGCCGTTATTTGAGTATGGGGGCTCTAGGCCTTACGGTTTGGGCTGTGCGATTCGTTTTATAGCAGAAAAAGAAGAATAACAAATTAAAATCAGAACAAACACAACTTTGTGCTCGAACCCCTAATTAATAAAGAACAGAGCCATACCTTCACAAAGCTGTGATAAACCTTCAGGACTTCTAATGGCACGGGTGGTGTCTAACTCAGAGGAACATAGACAAGAAAAACCCACGTTAAGTAAAGAATAAAACATTATATCACTGAAGTTCTTACAACAAATTAGATATAAATCTGTAGTTTACCACTTACAGAGAACGGAGTCCATTACTGCTTCCACAATGGTGTCTGAGCTGTGTCTAAACAGAATCTGAACAGGGGTTTGCTGCTGCTTTATAAACCTGGGCAGTGGGTACTGGGGGGTTCCTCTGTAGGATTTTACACGAGCGACAGACCTCTAGAAAACTAACAACAAACAATGTAAATGTCGTGTCGTTATATTACATTCATTATGAGTTTAATTTACAGCCCCAATTTCCAGGGAACGAGGAAACCACAAAAGAAAAATGTCCACACACTCTTGTGATTTAAGTTCCTTTATTAAAACACCTGGTAGACTCAGGTGTTTTTTTAAGACACACTCAACTTACATCACCGAGAGCGCACTGTATTTTTATCAGAGGCAGAAGTGAAAGCAGGGTTTTTGATTCTGGATTTCCCCCGTTCAGTTACCCTGCAACAGACTTTAAAAAAAAACACAGAGTAGGGATTTTACATTTTATGATGCGCAGTGAGATAGCGTCCTGAAATAACTGTAAACACTCCTTTTTACTAAAAGCAAATCTTTGTATTGAATAGTAATACTCAGAAATGTGGCGTTGTTCTTTGAGCAACTTGTAAACACTACATTCAGTAATCTCAGAATATCTAACAAAGGGTTAATAAATATCAGTGTTAATAACACAAAAATAAAGTAATAATTTAAAATGATCGTCAATGCATGTTGGGCTCTCAACTACAGTCAGTTATTATTAATAATTAAATAGTTTTAAAACCGTTTTACGACGGCAGGCTTTGTGTGTTTTAAAATTCCAAACTGACCCTAGACTTCGCCAAAGTGGGGAGAATGAGGGGGATAATTTTACCCTTTTTTTATGAACATAAAGCCTTTGGAGCTATACATAATATTTACATGTTTTGCTTCACATTACTAATCAATCATATTTAATCATTTCCTCCTAAAATCTCAGGGTTTTCAGATGATTTGGGGTCAACAGTGTGGGGGAGTGCTGGGGGTTTACAGTAAATAGACTGTAATAACTACACTGATAGTACACATAATTACACACAGTTTCTCGTGTGTGTGGGTGTATACGGGACAGGGGCAAGTTGTGTGTGAATTTACCAAAAACACAGTAATATGCAGATTTTAACTAATTGCTTGACTGAGCAGCGCTAAATTTACACTCACATTCACACACACACACACACAGTGCTGCCAACAAAGCAGACAAAAGCCAATTTCACATATGAAAATTTGAAAATTTCCCAGAGGGGTGCTTTTACACGTAGAGCCCGAGACTTTCTGTGTCAGACACGGTCCTGCAGTGAGAACTGCTCCGCAGGCTTTAGGCATGGGGCAGCGCTTGTGCAGCACGTGAAGTAAATATTTCTTAGTGGCCCTTTTTATACATGCGCTGAATCAGAGTCTAAGGGGTTAGCGAGATAAATCCACTGTAAGTCTGGGACGAATGTTATGCATGTCTATTTTATTATTATTCGCTAATTTTATTATCTTTTCTACAATTTGAAATGCTGTTTGCATTGGGAACAGGAAGTTACTTGGAAACATTGAATGTATTAATGTAAATATAACTTAGGAACTTGCAAAGAAAGTTTGACCCTACATCCTATTTGTTTATGAAAATGTGGGCGTGTGTTTGTTTTCTCTCCAGCTGCTGACCTCTAGTGGTGATGGCACCTGTGCATTATGGGATGTGGAGAGTGGTCAGTTGCTGCAGAGTTTCCACGGTCACTCTGCTGATGTCCTCTCGCTTGACCTAGCTCCCTCAGAGACCGGCAACACATTCGTCTCTGGGGTGAGTATCACTCTCCCCACTTCTCCATTTTCACTCTATTGTCATCACACCATCGTCCCTCTGTCTACTTCCCCTTTCACACTCCACCCTCATCACTTCATTCAGTCATGCTCTCGCTCCAAAAGAGCTCAGGAACACACCTCTCCTTTCCTCCTCTCATCCCTCTCTCAACACTTTATCTTCAGCACCTGTCCTATCTTACTTCATCCCTTCTTCCACCCACACACTGACTTCCTCAGAGGACAGACACAATTACTGTGTTCCTTTTGGGTGTCGGCGCCAGCAGCTTTTCTCCTCTGTCATCACTTTATCCTCTCTTCTGTCTGCGCTCTATTCAGAGTCACGTTTCTGATTTCACTTTCACACATGGCTCTTTTAATTTGACAGGGAAAGGGAAGAAAAATGCTGTGTCTGTCGTTTGTACGTGTTTCGACAAAGAAGTCGAATGTAAACACTGACAAAAAACAGTTTCCAAGACCGAAGTTAACGCCACCCGTCTGTTTAAACACTTAAAGCTCCATCACATCCCCAAACACCAACAGTGCGTGGCATAACAGTGATCGCTCAAATCTCCCAGCACTGCTCCAGAGATAATACATAGGCTTTAAATGAAATGATGCTCTGGTGCAGCTGCACACAAGCCTAATAACACCGTGCCCAGTGCCAGGCGTGGACTAGAGGAGTCCATATCTCCAGCCTTGGGCTTTAGAGCCGTTATCCGTGTTCTTACTGACACTGTATGTAAAGTAGATCACATTCAAATGCTTTGATTAAGTGAAGGATCACTGACATATTTACTGTCTCTGGCTTTGTTTTTATCAGTTGTTACTCTGAGTGTGTCATGTCTAATACCCCTTTGTGTCTGTTTAGATTTGAGAAGCAGCTTTTGAGTTGTGTGTGTGTGTGTGTGTGTGTGTGTGTGTGTGTTCTATTTTTTTATTTAGGGTTGTGATAAAAAAGCTAACGTGTGGGACATGCGCTCAGGACAAAACATCCAATCGTTTGAAACTCATGAATCGGATATCAACAGTGTCAAGTGAGTCTCTTGTTGTGATTAATACAAACAACAAACACACACACACACACACAAAATGGCTGACCTGCTCAATCCATGGGTTCCAGCTGACGCCACAGTGTAGAGTAGCCACCATTTTTGGGGCCATCTTCCTTACACAAACACACAAATCAAACAAAAAACTGTGATATTTAAATTGTTTTATTGTTTCTGTCAACACTTTTACTCCAAATGTAGACGTTAAAATACTATAAACACAGATAATCCCTCACCCATTTTTCCACGTCATGTTTCTAAACAGAGCTCTGCTCCTCTGCGTCACGCAAAACAAACTCGAGTGAAATGAAGCTGGTATGTGATCTGTGTATGAACAACCCACTCAGATTCAGACAGAAGAGCAGAGAAAGGTGTTAGTTTCTGTCGTGCTAACAGTTTTCCATTAGATCCTATGACGTAAATGCTAATGTGGCTAACAGCTGGTAACAGTCTTTTTCTCCACGTTATGGCCCTGGTGTGAAAAAGCATGGCCGCCACTCCAAAACAATCCCTGATAGCACTGTACGCATAAAAACATATATTTGTTTTTACAAAGGGACTCATTTTTCAAAGTGGACTTTTTAAAATGATGAAATATAAACAGATTTAGAAAGTGAAGACATGACTTCAGGACTAGAACTCACTGGTTTTTCCCCACAGAATTAACTCGTGGCTTCCTCTTATAATAATGCAGGTTCAGGTGGCATTTCTTCATGAACCGGTGGATAGTGTTAAGTGTCTGTGGTTTTCCAAAATACTCCACTGCCCTTGTGACAATGTACATCATGATACATACTCTCTCTCTCTTTCTCTCTCTCTCTCTCTCTCTCTCTCTCTTTCTCTCTCACTCTCTCTCTCTCCGTCTGAAGGTATTACCCCAGTGGAGATGCGTTTGCCACAGGCTCTGACGACGCCACAGTGAGTTAATCAGCTTCACAACAGCTGTATAATTAAATGCAATCACCACAAATCTTGTAAACAGTTGTTGGATTGTATGGTTAACACCGACCCTAACCCTAACCCTGAAAAAATACATTAAACCCCACCTCCACCCACGCCCCCAACACACACACGAACACACCACAGTTTTTAGATGATTAGATAAGAAAGAGTATAATCGGAAACTATTCAAATGAGCAAAACCAAACATTACCATAGTCGAGTTTAAAGGCTATTCTCAGTTTCTCACAGTGATTGAATACTCACTGTTTCCACTAGAGATCCCTGACTCATCAGTTCTTTACAGAAGGTCAACATTAGGTCAAACCGTGATCACCCTTCCTATCTTACATAATACACCTGGAGTTTTTTCAAATTCCAGAAAGATGCGTAGCTTTAGTTTACAGTGATCCCTCGCTACTTCGCGGTTCATCTTTCATGGATTCGGTACTTCGCGGGTTTTTTCAAGGGGCTTATGGCCGTTATCTCACGGATACTGAGGGAAAACCTAGGAAAACTGTGAAAGATGAACAGCCAGAATATTTCATTATTATTTCCATGTATTAGACTAGAGCTGTAGGTGACACAATCTATCATGTACAAGTGTTTCTTACGTACAGTACATTATTGTTCACGTCCACATCCGAGTGAAATTTACTGACGCTAAATCACAGCTTAGGAATGACTCTATTAAAGAAACTGGGTGGATATCACATGTAGTTCCAGCTGAAGAACATTAGAGAACGACTGTTTAATGCGAAGGGGGGGGGGTTGTTAACAGCAACAGGGAGGGGTTTAAAAGTCCAAACACTCATTAAATACATAAAAAAACATCTTTCCTCTACTTTTTTTTCGAAAAATGTTTTTCGCGGTTGGGTCCTGGAACGCATCCCCCACGAAAAACGAGGGATCACTGTAGATGGGCTTTTCCAGCTTACATATAATTCACGATGCTCATAAAGACATTAATGCTGATGTAATCCTCCTTTTAAAAAATCCAGTAAACAGTATAGAAACTCTAGCTCAATTTAGACGTCAGAATATTAATGATTTTATGAGAAGTCTAATCTTAGAGGGATCAAGTGGCTGATTTAAGGTGGAGAGGTTGAAGCATGGTGAAGGGGTTGTACACATGGTGTATCAGTAGACGATAAATCTTACTGTGTTCCAGTGCCGTCTGTACGACCTCCGGGCCGATCGTGAAGTGGCCATCTACTCCAAAGAGAGCATCATCTTCGGGGCGTCCAGCGTGGACTTCTCTCTCAGTGGTGAGTGAATAAAAGACTCCTGCTCGTCCCGGAGGTCTTGGATGGTATGAGGGGCCCACACTAGACGTGTCAGGGCTTTTTGATGGAGATTACACAACAACAGACAGGAGACAGTTGTGCTATTGTTTATAGAATATTTTATGAATGTTGTTATTGTTTCTAAATATTAGGTTTTATTCCAAAGATTCTTTAAACAGAGGCTTTAAAGTAGGCGCTGCATCATTGCTGTCGGGATTTGCTTGTATTCAACCATAAGGTCAGTTGCTGACATCAGTCCAGGACACATTTCAACTGCTTCATAGCCCAGCACTGGGGCTTTATACCATTGTTTGCGGTTCCATTGTTTCTTTTGGCCTGGGCTCATTATTAGGGAGTGATTCGCTGGTTCCAGAGCACAGTAATAATGATGTAAACAGATGGAAAAGGTAGATAAATTTGTATCATACACAACTCTCCCTGCGCTGGAGAGAGACTCACAGCACTCAGATACACAGACGCCCGCTGGGGTAAAACATCCCACTGTCTGCACAACACAAAAACAGAATCATGATACTCTGTTAGCCACATTAGCATTAGGATCTAAAGGAAAAAACGTTAACATTAGATTTTAATGCAGTTAATCGACTGAATGTGAGTGAGTTCTTCATAAACATCATATACAGGCTTCAGTAGTCGTCTTATTTCACTCGTGTTGTTTGAGCGTATAAGAGACTACAGGCCTATGCCATGTATATTTTGTCTCATATTTTCCCCTTTTTTATTGTGACTGTCTGCCTAAATTATTCCTCTGGTTTGGCTTAAAGTTGAATAACGTAGTCCTCCTTGTCTGAAAAAGTGAGTGATCAGTGAGAGATGTCTCCACACTGCAGCGAAGCTCAGGCTGAATCTCAGATGTCTCACTATATATCAATAAGGCACAGTGTCGGTCGTAAAATATCGGTTTCTGTACTCACATGGTGAGTTGTATTTCAAATAATAATGTTAGTGAGTTATAAGGTTCATGTTTCCTTGTCTCATTAGGGCACTGTCTAGGTGCAGTTTTTTTGGTTTTATAATTTGTGATGTAGGGCACACTGTGGTGCAGTTGGTGGTGTCGCAGTCACACATTCTGCAATTCCCGCTCCGGGTGACAGTCTGTGAGGAGTGTGGTGTGTTCTCCCTGTGTCTGTGTGGGTTTCCTCTGGGTGCTCTGGTTTCCTCCCACAGTCCAAAAACACATGTTGGTCTGTGGATTGGCGACTTAAAAGTGCCCGTAATTGTGAGTGTGTGT
Source organism: Hoplias malabaricus (assembly GCF_029633855.1). NCBI lineage: Eukaryota > Metazoa > Chordata > Actinopteri > Characiformes > Erythrinidae > Hoplias > Hoplias malabaricus. The sequence goes on from NC_089810.1 coordinate 40,005,600, forward strand.
GTGTGTGTCTGTGTTGCCCTGTGAAGGCTGGTGCCCCCTCCAGGGTGTGTTCCTGCCTTGTGTCCAGTGATTCCAGGTAGGCTCTGGACCCACCGCGACCCTGAACTGGATAAGCGCTTACAGATAACGAATGAATGAATGAATTTGTGATGTGCAC
>NC_089810.1:40010756-40020756 GCF_029633855.1 Hoplias malabaricus
TGTCCGTGTGTCTGCGTGGGTTTCCTCCGGGTGACTGTCTGTGAGGAGTGTGGTGTGTTCTCTCTGTGTCTGCGTGGGTTTCCTCCGGGTGCTCCGGTTTTCTCCCATGGTCCAAAAACACTCGATGGGAGGTGGAATGGAGACTCAAAAGTGTCCGTGGGTGTGAGTGAATGTGTGAGTGCGTGTCACCCTGTGAAGGACAGGAGCCCCCTTCAGGGTGTGTCACTCGATTGCAGCCAGTGATTCTGAGTATTCTCCGGACCCACCGCGACCCAGAACTGGATAAGGGTTACAGACAATGAATGAATGAAAGAATAAATTAATATATGCTCAGGGGGCTGTAGATTAAATTAACAAGAACTAATCCAAAGTTAATTTTCTGTTGTTCAGTTCATCATGACGTTGAAGTTTCAAGGTTTTGATATGACAGTGATGATATGACCCCAAGGGCGTTAAAACAATCAAAAGAAGAGTGAAGAACTTGTTTTCTTGCTTGTTCTCCCTCACTACAGTAATTCACTGCAGCTCTGATTCATTTATTTATTTGGTTCTGATGTCTCCGGTTGTTCAATGAACACTTCTGTATTGTATTTGAAAATAAATTAAAGATAATTTAATGTGTACATAATTGTGGGGCCTGTTTTTAGAAACTGCAACAAGCAAAATATTACAAGACGACACTTGTTTCTCCAAAACAACTGAAACATCTTCTACTCTGAACAAAGTAAAATAACACCACAGTGGTCCCCACGGTCCAGATATTAATGGATGAAGTTTTGTGTTCTGTTGATGGTCACTGTACCAGCGAAATGTTTTTCAATGAAGTGCTCAGTAAACACCTAGCGCAGGAAACACTAGCACGACTGCAGTATTTAAGCATGGACTCTATTTACAGAAATGTTGGATTGTTATTTTGAAAATGCTACATTTAAAACGTTATAGTTAATAAATCACAATCTATAGATAATAAACGTTCAGAAATGTGGATTAGTGAAATTATCTCCATCAGCTGTGATACAGTTTTTAGAAACAAATGTCGTAGTTATGAAATATGAAATTATACATCATTATTTTGAGAGACTGTGATTGTTTTGTTTGAGAACTGCAGTGACTCTAGGTGTATTCCAGTCACCTCAGTGGTTCCCTGTGAAGTGGCCTGTGCAGGGTGTTCCGCCCTCTTCAGTGAGGGTCAGTGGAGCTCTGCCCAGAAGTGTGCTTCCAGTGGAAAGGTGGAAAGTGGAAGTGGAAGGGTGTAAATTTAGGGGCAGACTTTGGGATATCCTCTTTGCTTTCAGGTACAAGGAGGAGGCCGTCACGGCTACAGAGGCTTTTCTCACTTGCAGCTCCAAACTGGAAAAACAATATGGTGTTAATTCTGTGCCAAATATTTAATGCGAAATAATCAACTCTGTAAACAACAGTCTAGGAACCAAAAGGAAAAAAAATTGAATAAAAAATAAAACATTCTATTAATTTATTACATTACTAAAGGTGGATTGGTGACTCAAAAAATGTCCGTAGGTGTGTGTGTGTGTGTGTGTGTGAGTGAATGTGTGAGTGTGTGTGTCGCCCTGTGAAGGACTGGCGCCCCCTCCAGGGTGTATTCCCACCTTGCGCCCCATATTTCTTGCCTCTGTACTTATTTTCGTTTGCATTTTCCCAGTTTGTGATTTTTTGTGGATTTTACTGATAAAGTCTTTTACGTCTGGAGCCTTTCGTTGTGTGATCAAACCGGTTCCCACACACAACAGCAGCTGATACAGATGTTATTTATTGAATGGTTTGTAGATATTGTACATTCCCATATTTCTTGCCTAGGTACATAGTGGCTTTACTGGGGTTGTTGTAGATGAGGTTACAGAGCTCCTCAGTCCGAACTCTGCTGGCCAGTGGAGATTGAAGGTGAACGCTTTCTTCTAACACCCTCCCAACTGTGAGAAGGAAAACAAAAGCAAAAGAGAGATTCCAGAATCAAAAGGTTTTTAGCAGCAAAAATAAATAAATAAATAATTAACAGAAAGCTGCAATGAATAATGACGTAGTCTAGTATCTTTTAAGAGATTTATCTGATATATTTATTTCTCTTTTGGATTTGTAGCACATACGTTTTTATTTTTACGTTAATAATAATAATAATATAATAACGTAATATTTTTATTCTTAGAAATATAATAAATTCATTCCATTACTGAAGAACAGCGCCTACAGTGCGCCCAAAAATACTACATTTCTGTGGAGAGTTGTGGCTTCCTGCTCTGGCGCTCACTCGCTGGTGAAGGGGGTTGTGACCCACTGCCCTTCTGCACTGATCAGGGGACAGCCCTCCACTTCAACGCGTATCTAATCGAGGGCGGAGTGATTAGACGAAGTGAGCAGGGAGCGGATTGAGATCGGGTGTGACTTCATTTTGGGCGAAATGCGGTTTATTTTTTTGATTTACTTATTTTTGCACGGCGTTCCGAATAAAATTATTAATCCACATTAAATCCCTCAGTCGATATCACGTCATTAGTGTGTCGGGATGTACAAGGGCACGCCTTAGTGTTTCTGCGGAATGGAACACAGCCTTTTTCTAGGCACTATTTTGGGGAAAAATTAAACATTCTTCTGAGAAAATAGTTATTTATTTCTTTATTTCAGAAGTCTGTTTGTGGTAAGGAAAATGTGAGGACATTAAATACGACCTGTGCCCAACTTAGGACCCGTTTTGTGTTTTATATTTATGATGTACACCATATTTTAGGTTTTATTTAAAAAATAAATAAATAAATAAATAAATAAATAAAATAATAACAATAATAAAACATTATTTTCCATTAATTGACAGGGGGTATTTAACTTACAAAATTACATATTCTGTATCGGACGTTTTCTTAGTTTACTTAGAAATTCACAAATACCTTTTCCATGATGCGCTGTGTGAATTCGCCGTTGGTTTTCTTACGTAGTGAGTGACGTAGCTACAATGTGGGAGTGACCGGTATAAAACACGCTCAGCGACTTAACCGTTTTAAAGGCTGTGACAGACCTCAGGAGCAGATGGACGTCGCTGGGGAGGTGTGTGACTTTTAAATATTATTGTGTTTTATCTTCAGCTCCACGTCTTGTGTTGTTTTATCGCCAGGTTTAAGCTCTGTGTCGGCGCTTTAAACAGTCGCTCGGGCTCGTTCCGGTTTCCTTCTCTTTGTGTGATAGTGATAGCGGCTTAGCCTTTAGCCGCTTTGTGTGCACGGAAAGGACTTTGGGACGCTGTGTTCGCGCTGTTTTACTGGATTTACCGACATTTTAAAAACCCGCCCTCGTTCTAACGTAAGTAAAGCTGCACATAATGGCTTTTGTGGTGAAGCAACTCGGGTTTAAACCAGTTTTCTCCGGTTTTAGCGATAGCCACATTCCACTGAGTTTGGAGTTTCAAAAAAGAAGTCGTCGGTGGCAGGTTTAATGACAGCTGCTGATTGCTCAGGTGCACTTTAATTTAAACAGTTCTTTGAGGACATTACCTGTGTGTTTATATCTATTTTTGACGATATAGTCTTATTAACACCGTTTTCTGTTTTTAAACGGTGAGAGAATGATGAGAAGATGTTTATTCTTGAAACCTACTGAAATATCGACCGTTATTTTTCTTCTCTCTCTTTTTTCATTGTATGCTTTAGTTCACTTTAAATGTGCAGCTCATGTGGGTCTTATTCGGGAGTCTGTAGTCATTAGGAATTGTTGGTAACGTGTGTCTGAATGAATGGGGATCCCTTGGTGTTGGACTGCGCCGATGAGCTACTTTCAGATGTATCGCGATGTCAGCTTCCGGTTTTTAATTGGCTTTCAGTCGGTTATTTTACTTCCTTTTTTAAGCTTAGTTTTCTCAACCGAAAGCCACTTATTATTCTTGTGTGGGTTTATAAACTGCACTTGAATACGTTTTTAAATAATGTTTTCAAATATATTACAGCACACAACCTTCTAGTTCAGAGAATAGACTGCAGCTGTCAGTAGGACACTGCTGTTACTGTGTGAGCACGACATGTCTGATTATTACTGAGAGTACGTTAGAACTGTAATGTTAATTGTGATTATTATCGACGTGTTAAGCTCCATATGTGCTGTGATGAACAACAATGCAGCTGCTATCTTTCATCCCTTACTTTTCTAAAACGAGCCTCGTGCTTCCTACAGCTGTCTGAGCTGTTACAGCTCTTAGATTAAAGAGGCATAACGTAATGAGAGTAATCAGGGATTTCTGTTGTAGATGTATTGCCCAGCACTGAGATGACAGCACCATCTGCTGGATGACATTTGATTGCTTTAAGCAGCAAGATCCGTATTTGTTCTTCATTATTTTATTATTTTTATGTTTTACAGAATATGTGCTGTTGGCTGAGGAAGGATACCCTGGTGCTGGCGGAGGATTATATCGATTTCTGCACGGGAATCCAACAGACTGCTCCCTGCAAGGCAGCCGAGGCCATGAGGCGCATGGCGAAGGAGCTCGAGAGACAGAACCACGAACGTTTTCAGGCACTGTCTCGGAGCTTTTTGTCCACGTGTGGCCCCAACTCGGACCTGAACGCGTGTCTGCGCGGCATCATGGCCGTCCTAGTGGAGGACGGGAAACTGAACTGGGGCAGAGTTGTCTCCCTCTTTGCTTTCACTGGCGTCGTAGCCTCGGAGCTGTTTTCCAGAGGAGATGGACCAGGTAGCTACCGCGCTCTCGCTTGCACCATCGCAGACTATCTGGGGATGGAGCAGAGGGACTGGCTGCTGCAGAATGAAGGCTGGGTAAGAAACTAGCTTCAACTGGTTTAAAATACTAACGTTTTGGTTGTCATCAAGGCTGCGAATCTACAGAAAATGAAGTGATCTTTTATGGTTCACGAGATGTAAAGAGCAGGCAGCGGGGGACATGGCGTGACACGGTCAATGTTTATTATTTGTTTACAGTGGGATCAGCTCCTGGTGAAATATAACACTCAAGTGGAGCACAGTCCAATGGTAATATACAGTAGTGTAAATGACCATTTCAGGGCTTTATTTGAGCCTCTGAGCTCTTCCTGGAGTTTCTGAAGTTTGACTCGCCAGCTGATGATGTCATAGTTCACTCAGAGGAACCAGCACCTCTTTGGTTCCCAGTGGGAACAAATATTCTGGAACTAATGGTTCCAGTTCCTTGTTGGAAAAGCAATGTCATTATCTTTAAACAAAAAAAAAATGGATACAAATTCCAATTCAATGCTAATAATTGCCCAAATCATATTTAACGTTAACATTGTTTATTGCTCTGTCTCCTACCTCTACTCCACCCACACCCAGATGAAACTACGTTTCTGACAGAAGTCTTAACAGGTTTAAACGTAGTTAATGTTTGACGTTCCAGTCTGATACCTGCTGTTTGGTGCCTGACCTTTTGTTACCTGCTCTGTAAACCACATCTACACGCTGAAGTCCCCTTTAGGTTTGAGTGGGAAGAGTGGGAGGAGTAAAAGAGAAGTGAGGAGTCCCGAAAGTGTTGATTAAATTCAGTAAAGTGACAGAAACGGGAAAACAATCAATAAAAAAATAAAGGTAAGGGCTGCTGAGAACAGCCAGGATCTCCGGGGGTTCTCCAGGATTTGGGTGGTTTAGTCGATGTCAGTTAATGGCAGGGGTTTTCCAACTCTGATTATGCCTTACACAGTTTAATTAAAAGTATCGGGACAGTCCAGCTGCTGTGGGCAGATCACTTGATTAGACTGAGGACTACTTCTGTGTCTGTAGGGGCTTTTTCAGAGACACAAAAAGGAAATTTTTGTGCAGAGAGACAATAAAATGATGTGTTTGTGTAATCAGCACTTAGACCAAGATTAGAGAGGGACCAAAGCCAAACTATTCCAGGAAAGGAATGTGTGTGTGTAAAAGCTTATTTCACTGGAAAAGATCTCAACACTATTTTGCATGCTTTCTTTCTCTTTTTGATCTTTATTCTTTCTGTTTATTTTTTATATTTTTTCTGTCTGCATTTATTATTATCTTTAGATCTCAGGTCCTTTTTTATGCTCAATTTTTTTCTTTTTCTTCAGTTTCCTGTTTCTTTCTTTTATCTTTTTCTCCCTCAACCTTTCAGTCTCTTTTTAAAAGTCTCTAAAATTTTTTTTTTTTTTTTTTTTTAAACAGTCGTTATTTCTTTCTCTCCATCTTTGGTTTTTCTCACTGTGTGTGTGTCATGGTATGACTTCAGCTCCAGATCACACCCCACAGCATACCACAGATCTGTAGATGACTTGTTTAGTCTCTGACTGTAGAAAGTGTGGAAGGTCGTTGATTAAAGCAGTTTTTTTTCCCCCCATCAACACTTCCTCTTTTTATTTATTTATTTTTATTCTTCCCCAAACCTTTGTTTCTTGACACCGTTCCACTGTGGTATTTACGCTACTCAACACTTCTCGCTTTTTTTTGGAAACTGGTACCTGGTTCACTTTTCCGCTATCAGAGCTACCCCCCTATGACGACGTAAATCACCACCTCTACCCGGAACTGTGGGCTCTGGAAACCACAGATATGTCAGCGTTGTCATATCATACAGGGTACAGCTAGCAATGACATGACCGCTCAGTTCCATGAAAAATAAATCAACATGAGGTAGAATCTATAGCATGGAGGTTAAAAATAATATGCATTAAAGTAAAACAAATAAACACCATCTTTACCAGAGATAATAGCTTGTGTGTGTAAAATATTGTAGTGCCATTGTAATGGTAAAACCGGAGCTTTAAAATGGCCCTAGAAATGTGTTAAACCCAGTCGTGTGTTGGGGGTTACAGGTGATTTGTCTGGAGTTCAGTGCGTGGATGGCTTGTGGAGAGAAGCTCCTGACTGTAACTCATCGTGTATTCGCAGGTAGTAGCTGATTTCGTTGTTTTTAAGGGTCAGAGCATGAGTTCAGACGGATCAGTGTAGTGTTGTTGCACCATCCACCTCTCTGCTTTCTTTCATCGGCTACTGATTGAAATAACACTTGCACCTCTTCAAAGGCCGCGGCGTGATTTTACGAGCCATCGCTGAGAGAAGGATAATCACATGATCGCTAATTTGAGCTGGATGTCTGCATTTCATTGCGTTCAGTGACGAGGCTGTCTGGCCCATCAGCGCTCTGCAGGGTTCCACACCTCCTTGTAGTCCTTACTCGGTTCACCTGGAACCACAAGCGAGCAGGTACTGCAAAAAAAAAGTACCTTATTCCAGGCACCAGATTTGACCTACGGGAAATGCAAAAGAGTCAGGTGTTGTAACGTTGCAGGGGAAAAGTGCCGTTTGAGGTGAGCTTCCTTGTGAATTCTGAGTTATGTCCCGCCACTGGATGAAAACATTGAACAAATAACACATTTTAAGTTAAAACAGGACTTAAACATACTTTAATGGAGAAAACCCCCAAATATAACGTCACACGCGGGTTCTGTTTATGATGAGTTTAATATTTTAGATAACAGCATGAGAATGTCTCATAACTGTTGGAAAAGCTATGTTTTTATGCTTTATTTCATTTCCACTCGTTAAATTCAGCTGTTTTGCAAATGTGGTGATGGAGGTCATCTCCAGGAGCCAATGGCAAACAAGATCCCGCCTTTTCGTCAAATCAGGGCCCAAAGTAAAAAGTGAGAAGCTTTTAGAATTAAAAATGAGGCAAAATACTTTAACACAGTCCTTTTCATGGATCTTATGGATTCTATAAATTCTCAAAACATTTGGCTGTTGACTCGATATGAATTTATTACCGGGCGTCTATTTTAGATTTTTATAGAAATATATTTAGTACTTTAAAAAAAAATAATAATAAAAAAATAAAAAATATCCCAAAGAAACTCAAGACTGTTTGAAATTTGAAACAGTGGCCCTTTTTTATTTATAAAATACAACATTGATTACGTAAATGTGCTGAGTGAGTGTCATGAGCGCCTCCTACTGACTACACTTTATAATTATAATTACGACTGGGGGAAATAAAATTATGGATAAAGAAAAGTTAGTTTTAGAATGATCTAGTTGTGACGTTAGACTTCAATGCAATAATATATTTTTATTTTAGATTTAAACTAAGTCTTTACAGCACTGGCTGTATTTAATATTTTGGCTGGAACGCGTCTTTAAACAGAACCTGGTTTTTGTCGTAGAGCTCCACCAGGGGTCAAACGGATCAAAATGGATGGTGAAATTTGCACGCGCTCATTATATGATAAATTTGACTACGCAGCAGGTTTGAGTGAGGACCTGTGTTTGCAGAAAACATGCTTCCCCTATTTTGGCCTCCAATTCATATTGTCAGAGAGTAAACACAACTGTGAGTAAATGAACACTAGTGGGGACTAACCTTTTTTTTTCCTACAGTTCTATAAATGGTTCTGTGTTTTCTTGTAACTGCAACAAGAGCGCGGTGCTCTTTCTATTTTCACAATGACTCAATGCAGATATTTCTCTCTTTCTGTTTGTCATTTCCACTTTAAACGAACGCAGGCCGAAGTGTGAGACACACCACCCCACAGCTGCCTTTCAGTCTTTCAGTCAATTGTTTAAACAAACTATTGATCTCCACGCCTCATAGACTTTTAAAACATTACCCTCAGGAGGAAAAAAAACATGAAAAACTAACACAAATATCCACCACCTGGACGTCTCTGACCAGTAGCAGGTGGCAGCTGCTCAGTTTACTGCTTCAAAAACACTTTCTTTTTTCAGTTGAGAAAAATGTCCTGACGTGCTGAACCTGTTTGTTTTGCCTGTAGATACACACTTATTTTCGTGTAAATTCTTTATTGTATCAGTCTCGGAACTGCAGTGACTCACGGCTCCAGTTTAAAGCATTTCCTGAAATTTCAAGTTCCGGAATTCAATGAAATCAAGGATTAATCCGTTTCCTGCTGCTTTCCTCAGAAAAATGAAGGGTGTTTATAAGTTACTCACCACGTTAAAGGGAAATCTAGTTTTCTTACTGACTTTGTCTTTAAATACAAGTAAATATCGTCTGAATTGGGATCGTCATGTCATTGTTCACAATATCGTCATCACTTTTTAAAATGATAAAAGATATCAGTATCGTGAGTGATATTCTGACTTGTTTACGTGATGACGCCGTGAAGTACGGTGGAGTATCAGATTTACAGTAAACCATTTATTTGTTCAGGGAAATAAGAAGCCTTTAATAATATTATTAATATAAATTATATTTTTGTTGCAGTAGTCTGTTCTTGAAATGAATGTGTGTTTTCATATCACCAAGAATATCGTTATTGCCGAAATATCGTGATATAATGTTAGCGCGATATCGCCCACCCCTCGTCTGAAGACCCTTCACTCTTGAGTCTGTGATGTTCATAAATGCCATACATTTTCAACTAACTGCTCTTTGTGATGTCACAGAAGCCCCTCATTCAATGTTTTGACCTGAAGGGTATTAACCCTGTGTTTGTTACATTTTACAGCAGTTAGACTCTACTTCTTTGGGTTGGTTTCTGTGAGGGTTTGATGGCGTTCGCGACGAAAGGTTCATGATTCATTCTGGCTCCACATACGTCTCAGAAGCACAGCTCAGTGTTTGGGTCGTACTTTTTTTTTTGTGTTATTTATTTATTGTTCACTGGAATTGACATGATCTCTTGTTTGTTTTGTGTGCAGGAGGGGTTCTGTAAATTCGTGCAGAGAGCGGAGAGTAATAGCCATGAATCTTCGATGAAGACGGCGCTGTTTGCCGCTGCTGGAGTGGGGTTAGCGGGACTGACCTTCCTCCTCGTGCGCTGACCTCAACTTATTTATTCTTAGATTTATCCATCTTTTGTTTCTTCTTCTTTTTCTTCTGTGGAACGTTCGTTCTCTTTTCCGAGTCTATCCCCCATCTCTTACTTTTCCCCTCACCTTTTCTTTTCCTCATTTTCCAATATTTTCATTCTGCTTCAGACTGAGTGAATCTTTCATTGGACAATTATTTTGTCTTTTACTGACACATGTGAGGCCTGGTATTGAATGTTTTTTGCACATT